>NW_026463187.1:0-84246 GCF_021730395.1 Mercenaria mercenaria | reverse complement strand
GATCTTAAAAACAAATTATAAAAATTTTAAAATTAAAATTACAATAGACAAATCCAAAAAATAAATTAAATTTAACTAAAACACCTTAAAAATACTTAAATCGAACTTAAAACTTTAAAAGGTAAAAAAAAAACGTTTTTAAAAAATAACTTTTGCAAAAATGGATAAAATGATACTAATAAATCAGCTTATTTTCAATCAAAGGCTTTAGAAAATTAACACAAATGAAAAAAAAAAACTTACATCAAGCTTTTGTAAAAAATTAAATAAAGGTAATTGGATTTTCTAAAGGAAGGGGTTGGGAATAGAGTCGTTGAGCCATTATATAAATAGATATAAGTTAGCCCCTTTGGGCTGCTTCAAGTTATTAGAATCCCAAAAAACCCTTACAACACCAATAAAAGGATTAATAAATATAAAGAATGATGATAATAATGTTTTAGAGGGTGTCATTTGGTTAAAATTTCCTGTTAAAAAAAACCCCAAAAATATTTAAAAATATAAAAAACAATAAACGATTTTGATTAACGGAATTAAATTTCCTTACATTAAATAAAATCCCTAAAATAGAAGTTTTTAAATGAAATATCATTTAATTTTTGGGGTTATAAGAACCTGGGGGAAATTTTATCCATTTACATATCAAAATATCAATACGAAAACACTGTGACATGTTCAATTACAATGTAAAAAAATGAAAAAAATAATAATAAAAAAAAATGAAAAAAACGATGATGACTGTAAACCCTCAAGAACTTAATCCAACCTATGTTTGGTAAAAGTTTAATAATTTAAAGAATAACAAAAAAAAAATACAAACAAGAAAAAATTTTTTAAAAGTTGTTACAACATTTTACCAAGAAAGAATTTAAAGAACATATTTCCAAAGTTTACTATTTAAAGGGATCCAAGGGGTAAAAATGCCAAAAAGGAATAAGACAATTTTTAAAAATTTCATAAAGCTTAAACATACCTTTGTAATTTAGCTGATTTTGAATCAAAAACTAAAAAATTTTTAAAATGCTTTACCACAACTAATCTTCATTACAAACCTATCAAAATCATAAATTTTTGGGTTTCGGCATAAAGTGTTTTTTTTTATACATAAAATACAAACCCCCCCCAGATTTATAAGGCCCTAATGCGTTTTAAGTTTATGAGAAAATTTGGGAAGAGGGAAATTGTAAAAAAATATTTAAAGAACATTTAACAAAAAAGGTTGAGAAAGCTAAAAAAAATTTAACCAATTTAAAAAACAAAAGTTTTTCATATTGTGAAAAAGAAAATAAGAAGGGGAATGCCGTACGTGATCACTGTCAAAAACAGGGAAAATTTTTGAGAATGCTCACTCAAAAGTAAAAAATTTTAAACTAACACAAAAAATTCCCGTTTTTTTCATAATTAAGAGGTTAATACGGCATTTTATTAGCAAAAAAATAGGAAAATTAAAAAAGAATTAATGTTTTCCAAAAAATTGGAAAGATAATGGCATTTTTTGATTTCACTTTGGCTTTATTGTTCATTTCAATTATGTCTCAATATTTGGATAACCTAGTAAAAATTTCCAGAATTAAATTTACTTTTTTTTCCAAGAATTTGATTACAAAATTAAAAAAGACAAAAAGGGGTTTTACCATAATACAGGTTCATTTAAAAAATTCAAAGAAACAGAATTACCTTCTAAAGAAATTTTTATTCAATTTTAAATGAAACAATATTTCGACAACGAAATGAAACAAAAATATTTTGGGAAAAAAAATTAAAAATTTAAAAAAAGGGGAAATCAGACTTTTTAAAAACAGCTATTTCTTTTAGCTGATGAATTTGAAATTTTTAGAAAACTATGTTTAGAGTACAACAAATTAGATCCTTTTCTTATTTTATAGTCCTGGTTTAGCTTGGGTGCAATGAAAAATGACGGAATTAAGTTAAATTTTTAAAAACTTATTTGAATGTATTTTTATGAAAAGGGACTAAAGGAGGAATAAGTTTTATTCAAAAAAAAATACAGTAAAGCAAACAATAAAAAATGAAAATTATGATCCTAACTTGAAAGCAAATCATTATTACCTTACGCCAAAAACCTTTTTTTGGCCCAGTTCAAACCTTTACCCCCGGGAAAATTTTAAATTTTTACCGAAAAAAAAATTTAAGAAAAAATTTCAAAAGGGAAAACAACTTATAGTTTAATGTGATCTTGAATCCAAAAAAATTACATAAAAAAACCCCCAAAAATTTTCCTTTAGCTCCTGAAAAAAATTTTATACCAATCATGGGTTTTTTGATTATAGTAAAAAAATAAAACAAATTTGAAATAGGAAAAAGTAAAAGTAAAAAGTTAGTTCCACTTTAATGAAAAAAAAAAAATTATGAAAATTCATTATAAAAACTTGAACAAAATACCAATTAGGGGAAAAGTATCAAAAAACATAAAAAATTAAATTTTGACGAAAATCCTTTGGTTAAAAAAGTTTTTATTTTTTACTCAAAAAAGATCTAAAACAAAAAATTCATTTGAAAAGGGCTTTTTTTAAAATTAATGAACAAAAATTTTGTATTCGGGAAGACGAGGAGAATTTAAAGCAAGAGGTTAATATTAAATTAACTCATAGAAAATATTTTAATTTAAAAAACATACCCAAAATTCTTTTTTGTTCAACTGTTTTAAATCCTTTTTTTGGATTCATAGAATAAAAAAATTTGTTATTTAAAAAGACCTTTAGCGGGAAATTTCATTCTGATTTACAAAAAATTTAATGTATAATTTTTATTAAATTATATTTAAGGAAAAAAACGAGGTAATTGGGAAATTATTGTTTACTGAACGATTCATTAGTTATGAAATTAAAACCAAAGATCGTAAAAAAGACTTTTTAAGGACAAAGATTTTTTTGATAATAGTGATTAGATAGTAACAAAATTTTTTTTTTATAATAAAAAAAAAGTAATTGGAAAATTAAAAATAACTGCCGGGTAGTAAATTTTTTGAATTTGCGGATTAAAATTTAAAAGTATTCATATTTATTAGAAAACGAAGTAAAGTTAAAAAAAATTTAAAAGGGAAATTTAAAAAAAATTATTGTTTTAAAAAACAATAGTTCATAAAAATATAAAGATACTTGTTTAAAACAACCCAAAGAACACGCCTTTTAAAATTATTTTTTCTGATAAACCAACTTTCCAGTTAGTTATAAAAAAACATCTTTACATGTTATGATGAAAAAATATATTTTTGAAATGGATTGATACATTAGCTTATTCTTAAAATTTAAAAAATTTAAAATTTAAATTTTTAAATTATAAACCAAAAAAATTTTTTAACGAAACTCGAAAAGTTTAAAGAATTAAATAAAAAGCATCACCATTTTTAAAATTTATTGCAAATTTAAAAGAAATAATTTATTTTTTTTTTTTTATTTTTTACATGAAACTTTGAAGAATACATTTCTTTTTTTTTTATTTGTAATTTACTCTCCTTTATCTAATTTAATTGCATCAACAAAATAATTAAGATGCAATTTTGTTTTTAAATTTCCCAAAAAATTTCCCCCAACCAAACCAGGATAGCATTTACATTTGCCATGAAATAACCACCATCGTATCTTGGGTATAACTTGTTAAAAAAAAGGGGGTTTTTTTATTAATTGCCTTTCTATTTGTTTTTTCTATTTTAATTACTTTTTCATTTAAATTATTGAATATTCCCCCAGTATATTAATTATCCAGTTAAATAAATGTCCTTTTTTATTTCAAAATAATTTATAATAGTTTTTGTTCATTTACTCTTTGATTATTAATTTTTAGTCTATTTTAGACAATAAATCATACAACGGTACGTTATCTTGTAAACATTTTAATGAAAAATAAACCAATAATAGCCACAAAGCATACTTGTTTTGTCTTGATATTGAACATTGTTGTATTTTTACATTTTGGTATATACTTAATTTACTTCTTTTGGTGGAGGAAATCCAAATGGGTTCTAAGTAAAGTTTTTACCAATATAACAAAACCCAATGTGTTTCCAGGACCAAAACAGAGTCCATGCCAAAATTTATTAATTCCCACATTCAACTCCTTCTTTTAATTTGGTAAAATTATTTCTACTAAATACACCCCTAAGTTTTTAATTTTTAATTGGTTTTTTTTTTACCCATATGTTATATGTCTAAGTTATATATTGGTTGTTTTTAAATTTTATTTTTTTTTTACTATAGGAATTCGTCCTGTAAGGGCTCGTTGTGAATCATCCTGTAAGCCTATTCCCACTTAACAAAGATGGAATCAAAGGTATCCTAGACCCTAGCAGCCAACATACCTAAAAAGCACCGTCTTGTTTTGTTTTTGTGTTAATTAATCACTCCCAATCCTACTAGTTGCTTTCTTTGATTAGGTTGTAAGATATGGTGATACAAATATTTCTCTTATCATTAGCTACTGAAATCATAACCATTTCCAAGTATTTTACTAACACCAGTACTGCTAGCCCAGAACACAGCACCAATGCCTAGAGGGCTAAATATTTTGGAGCTAGTTTGGCTGCCATTGGAAAATTGTTTTTCCTAACAAAAACCAGCTAAAGCTCCTAAAATCCACCATTTTACCTTGACCTGGACATTTGTTTTTTTTGAAATGTAATTTCTAAATCCCTCTTATTTGCAACAGCTTTTTTAATTTGATTAATTGTGTTTGTGAAAAGTAAAGGAAAGTTTTTCCGCCACGTAATTGTTCAATTTTAATCTAAAAGTATGTGGAATTTTATTATTATAAGCTTGTCTAAATTTTTCTTTTGTCCATCGGTAAGGTTTAAATTTATATTCCAATATAAGTTTGATGACATTATATACTTTATATTTATTTAAGTTATATTTATTTTATTTAAACTATAACAAGTTCATTTCCAAATAGTATTTAGTTCAACTGTGTTTTCTTCTTCATACAGTTCTATTGCATAAACAACAATATTGGCTGCTGTGGAATATTTTAATTTAGGCTGTTATGTAATATGCTTAGGATCTTCTGTAGTTACTTCCTTTTTATATTCCAAGTTAAAATTGAATAAATCCCAAATAAACTCTTAAAGTTTGATCATTTTAGCAGGCTTCCAGTAGTTTTGTTATTTTGTTTATAATAATAATAAGTACATCATCATATATTCCTTGATAAACTTGTGTTTTCGTTTCTGGATAAAAAACACCATACCAACTTCAAGACGACAAGAGCCTCAAAGGTGCAATTTTCATTTGCGGCAATTAATTTTTTAAATGTATCTAATAAATGTGGATTATGTTCTTGGTGAATTACGTTTATCAGGGGTTCGTTGAAAAATAAACCTATACATGTTGTGGTTTTATCACACCAGCTGTTATTCTAAAGGTTAAATTATTTTGCTGTGTATCAGTTGTTTGCGTCATCATTTCCGAAGGTATGACCATCTTGCTTTTTAAAATCTTTCAGTAGTAATTAGATCAAACCCAAATTCATTGAAAATTAAACGCGGAACCCATGAATTAATTTTGTTACAATTACCTACTGGATCAGCAGCATTAGCTCTAAAAATTAATTCATCATCATCTGTCAGCTGCAGTGTTATTTGAATTTGACTTGGAGGTAAAATATTAGTTTCTAAACCCTGAAAAAATGAATAATTATTTAATGGAATTTTAGCATTTACTTCTTTACCACCTGGATTAAATGCTCCTAGAAGCAAAACCAGAATTATATTCACCTCGGTTTGTCTGCTTTCTAGCATTATCATTTTATATCTAAATAAATAAACCATTTGGTCCAGTTGATTTTACACAATCTTCAGATAGTTCAACTAAATTTTTTACATTTATTACTTTGTATAAATTATTACAACCCATAAACAATTTTTCCATTTTGTTTAACCACTAACGATCAATAATGAAAGCTGCATTATTATTAAGCAATTTTGATCTCCCACCAGCATAATTATTACCATAGCAGCTGATTTACTTTTAAAACTTCTTCAAAATAACCATTAAAACCAATCAAAAGATGAGCTTTCTAATCATTAATGTAAAGTGATATCCGTTTTTTGGTTGCTTAAACTTTATTTCCCAGGACAGATATTAAAGCTGTATCTAAATTGAATAGGAGTTCGTTCGTATTCTTTCGTCATTCTTCTTTTGTTCTAAACATGTATATATTATATATATTTTATTTTTTTTTAATTTCTATTTTTTATTTTATTTTTATTTTTATAAATTAATCTGTTAATACTTTTTGTTGAGCCTAAGTTCCAGCAACGAGCTAAGTCCCAGATCCTGACAATATCTAATTTATTCTCATATGAATATCCTCCTCATTATTATTATTTTTTTAACTGATTCTTTACTTGTAATTCCTTAGCAATTAAAATTACTAACCTGCCGGAGCAGGTTCTGTTTTAAGTTTTTCAACAAGCTTCGCTGCAGCTAAATTTCCAACTTCTGCTTCCAAACCTTTTTTTGTTCAACTTTCTAACGCAGCTTTTCCTGCTGTTTCCAAAGCTTTTTTTTCCAGCTGTGCTAATTGAAGATGCTGCTGAACTTGAAAGCAATTTCGTTAAAAGTGTCGAAGATACCTGTTCCGTGTATATTTGTACATTATATAAAACTAAAATTTATATTTCCAAATTTCTTTTAAAATTAGTGTAAAAACTTGTTTCAACTCATGAAAATTAATTATTTCTAACCAAATACATCTGTATATATATTCTACTTGAATTTAAATATATTTATTAATTTCAGAATATTCCAACTCTTTGTGGTTCTTTTGTAAACGGATAAGCTCGTGTTAAATCTTGGCAGTACTTTAAAGCATAAAAAATCACTGAAACTTACCATAACAGGTGAATTATCAAAAAGATCACAATGAATATAAATTGTATCCATAGAGTTAGTTAATTTGGTGTTTTAGTTTCCCCATTCTGTTTTGTCCTAATTTTTTTTTCTCAAATCCAAGCAATGTTATGAAAATTTTGATATTTCCAAATCCCCAACTTAAAATTATCTGTAAATTGAAATCAAAATCTTAAAACTACTTTAAATCAAATTCCAAACCTTATTGAGCAATTTCTTATTTATCAAATGCAAAATATCATTACTTATTTATGTTTCCCCTAATATAATTAATTAATATCTGGTGTAACTGTAAGAACCATTTTGTAAATATCATATTTTCCAATCCTTACCATTATGATAACGAATTCTTTTAATTGTCATATTCATCACTAATATTATGCCAAGAGTAGGTCATAGTGTTAATAGGTTGGGGGACTATCCAAACCAACAACATAAGTTTTATTTTTATCTAAAATTAAAGAACACTAATCTGATTGTTAAAATCACTCGGAGTATTTTGTTATTATCTTTAACTGTTTCAGAACTTAATACAATTTTTTTGTCCATTTATATATTCTAGAAAAATATTTTTTAGAAAACTATTTCATGTTCTTTTGGTAAGAGTGAATGTCATTTTTTAATAGTTTATCAATTATCTAATTCCTTCATTTTTTTAGTTGCTTCATTATTATTTCCAGCATCAATTGAACCACAATTAACTCCAAGTCATTAACCAATTCTTCTGGATTACATGGACAAACGTCATAACCTTGTCCTCTAATTACTTTTTAAAATTTCATAGATCTTTTATGATAGGTAATCCTGACTTTCTGTTAATCCTTTAAATATTTTTATTGAATGATTGAATGCTTTTTATTATTGTTATATTTTATTAATCAAATCAATCAAATCATCATCTACTTTATGTTAATTACTTCTTTTCCAGTTATTCATCCTTAGCATGTTAATTTGTTTTGACCATAAAGTTTAATTTAAGTTAAATAATTTTAATTAACCATATGTTCCATTTGGTGAACTTTATATGGGTTATGATATCTATTCCTGTCCATCTTGTCTCCAATATCTTTGATCTTTAATAATTTTTCTAATAGCGTTCATTGTATCTTTTAAGATTTTCTCTATGTAATTCTAACTCCGAAACATACTCACCTGCAGTCAAGGTTCGCGGCATTTGGTAAATTCAAACTATTTCATCGGGATTTTTTTTACTGTGTTTTATTTATTTTACGATAAAGGCCTTATTATCCTCCGGTAACCTCTTTCTTGTTTTTTATCCCAATCATCTCTATTTTTTTTATTTCGAACTCTGTTAATGTAGGCAATCCATATTCTGATATTATATCTTTATCAATATTTATCTCTAAATTTTGCCTCAAATTTTTCTGTTAATTTTCTTCGTGAGGTTCTGGAATAGCCTCTTCCAAACTCCATAGTATCTTCCGGCGGTAATGGTTGTAATGGTTTGTTGTAGTCCCCGGAGGTTGGTTTGTTTCTTCCGTTATCTCTCCATTTTTGTTGTTGTTCTAACTTCTTTTATTTTATCAACAAAACTTTTTGGAAGTAACGCTAATTTCCTCCTTAATTTCCGGTAATTGCTTTTAAAACTGACTTGATAATTGTCGTTTGACTTCTTATTTTTTCAGTAATTGGCTTATTAAATTTCAGTGTACATATCCCGAGTTGTAGCTTTTCCTTATTTTTTCTCTCATTATTTCGTCCCTAAGACCTCTCATCTTGTGCCAACTAATTTTTTCTTATTATCAATTTTCATTAATATTTCGATTGCATTTATTCTATAATTAATGTAAGATAATGTAAAATAATGTAAAATAATGTAAGATAATGTAAGATATTGTAAAATTATGTAAAATTATATATTGGAATTTCCAAATTATGATACAAAAAATGATAAATTCCATAACTTTAAACAATTTTATAATCATTTTATGCCAGATTCGCATGTTTTTAGAATGTTAATATGTGGATCGTCAGGATCGGGAAAAACAAATACATTAATGCATATACTTCGAAAAACCTCTTATAATATTTATGATAAAATTAATACTTATATGCTAAAAACCTAAACAATCTAGAATATCAAAGATGTAATTAACAACTTAAAATCCAAATTGCAAAAAAGATTAAATTAGATCCAAAGAAATAACTTAATGTTCAGGGCTGATCCCGACCAAAGTGAACCTTTGTGAGAATCTTGAAAATCCAGAAAAACAAAAAGTCGTAATATTTTTTTTGGGGATGCATTTGTATGTGAAGATAAAAAGCCAAAATGAAATAACAAAATACTTTTTCAAGGACGTCAAACAAAAACTGTTGTGTGTTAATTATTTAAGTCATCCCGTACTAAAAACACCAAAGATATTCGAATTAACTGTTTCAATTATATTTTATTTGAAAGTCCAGGTAAAATGAAATAATAGATTTGTGATGACAAAATTTAGATCGTGATACTTTTGGCTAAATGCACAAATCAATAAATATGATTTTCTTATATATTGACATAACCAAGGAAGTTTTTAAGAAAAAAACTTTACTGGTAATAGATAATAATTATATAAATTGGGAGTTCTTAATGTGTAAACAAAATAAGTGAACCTGGGTATAAGTAAAGTTAAATTTGATATTGATTTAAGTGATTATGCTTACGAAAAAACAATTCAAAAAGCTAAAAAGGAAACGGAATCGTATCTTCACAGAATTAAAAGGAACTTGACAACACAATGAAAGAGCATTAGATATGGGCGGTAATGGAATAATCAACCTAGGAAATCCAGATAAACCCAACGATGCAGTTCCAAGCCGGTTAGTGTATAAAAACTTCAAAGTGTAATAGATGATCTTAAACTTGAAGACATCAAAAGTATAAAAACAAAACACTAAAGCAGAAGTAAAGAATCTTGAAAATAAACAACAGATTTTAAAAAGAATTCATTATTTAATTAATCAATTACAAGGAAAAAAATAAAATTGAAGAAGAACTAAAGCTATGTTGATTCTATTAAAGAACTTTGAAGAGAAACTGATTTGACAGATGCAACATAAAAGAAGTATTTCGGTTAATTTTAAACATTTATTCACCCCAAATTCAAGAATTAAAAGATAGTATGATTAAACAATAAGACTAAAAGACAAGATTATATGAAGCGAAAAAAGTTACAAAATATGTATCAGTTAGAAATCAGACAGAAATAAATAAACTAAATACTGAAATGGCAAAAGGGAATCAAGATTTACTTCGATACATTTTCAAATAATTTGCAGAATATAAATCTGAATTGGAAAAGGCAGCTTCACAAAGAGGTGATGATGATCAATGATACTAGCATTAGATAACCTTTAAAAAAGAAATTTAATTCTAAAATAGATTACTTTAAAAAACAATTCGAAATGGATTAGTATTGTTGACAACCGTCCACAATTAAAATAAGCAGAATTAAGTAATATACCAAAAAATTACAAGAAGATATTAATGATTAAAAGGAGCAAATTAAAAAAATAACAAATGATCTGGACTCTATATTGAATATCAGCTAACAAGAAGAAACAATTAAGGATAATTTAATGATAAAATTAATGATAATATTATGATAAAATTAAAAATAACAAATGATTTGGACTCTGTAGTTGAATATCAGCTAAACAAGGAAAATCAATCACTGCTAATACCACCCATAGTAATTACTGCTAATACTACGCAAATAACCAATAAGGTCGAAAGAAATTACCACTAATACCCAAGAATTACAAAAGTAAAAATGTTTTCTTAAAACAAAAACACAATTAGCTAGAACACAAGGCGTTTGTTGATACGTTATCTGCTTCTGAAGTTCTACAAACCAAACAGTTGAATGATTTAGCTGAAATAATCTTAAACTTAAAAAAAGAAAGACAGGAAAATAGAAAAAAGGGTACAGGAAGTAAAACATGAAGTGTTTTCTCTTTGAATACTATTAAATCATACTTTTTGAAATTACATACAAATGAAAAAAGTATTTTGGACCGTCGTGGAGGCCTGGATACATTCAACATATAAAAATATGGCCGATCTGAACGAAATTAAATATATTTGAAATAAGACCTGGAATTATCGTAGATATAAAGATTTTTAAACACAAACCAAGACTATACAATAGATGTTACTAGATATGCTTTTGAGTGGTGGTTTTTAAGTCGAAAAAACCGGAACTATATAATAATTATTAAGATTTTATTAAAGGGTGGCAAGCTCCCCGGGTGAAAACCGTATAAAACCGACTAAAAGCCCATATCACATTTTTATATTAGGGTGAGCGAAATAATATTCCTCAGGATGATAGTTTAACTTTTTTTGGTATATTTGATAATGTAAAAGATAACAGCTGAGGGCAGCTGGAGGACTTTGATACGATAAGTTAATATCTATGTAAAGAAAAAAATTAAAATTATCTAAAAACAAGGAAACAATGTTTGATATTCACCCGTATAGGATTCGGCATCTAGCAGAATTAACATTTATCTTTGATGGGCAGTTACAATCAAATTCTACATATCGGACGAACTTGTATCCTCTGATAGAAGCAGACCTTTTGGATTAAAAAGCTTAATAAAAGCTTAATAACATTCAATATTCAAGACAAAACAAACCCATTTTGTTGTGGTTATTATATATTGTTTTTTTTTTTTCCATTAAAATGTTACAAAGGTAAAACATTTATGATTTATTGTATAAAACTCGGAGATTAAACAATGTCAAACATAATAAATAATTCAATCATGCATATGTCTATGGTATACTCAACGGTTTGAGTGATTTCAGTTGTTTGTACTTAAATCTGTATACTTGTTTAATAGTTGTTAAAAAGTGCAAAAGCCGTGTTCTGTACATTTATTTTAACCCCGACGCCAGGTAGAATTTATTACGTGCACACCCGACGCCGGGGTGAACCATTAGTCTTTCCTAAGAACCTCATCTGTAGGCTCACCATACAGCTGGTTTTTCCTAAGTCATCAAACCTGCCCCGGTTTTGCAGCCAGAATCACCTTCAACCCCATTGTTCTTTGCCTCCCGAAACCTTCGAAACTAGAGACAAGAACGAAGTAAGGCAATTCAGTGCTATTACAACATTGACGGAAGAATTCTTTATGTGCACAACCAGTCAATGTCATAACAGCAGGCTGTAAACCGTTAACAGACAAGACGATCCAGTACACAAACCATACTGCAAGCTACCTTTAAAACAGACAAGGAAACGTCAGATTGACTTCCGGAACTAAACATAACAGAACTCGCCTCAATGATATAAAAGTTGAAACCGGTTATATATAGTGTATATTCTTTTATTATAATGGTGTTATGGTTTTGAAATTATCATAATTTTATTTTTATGTGTTTATAATTTATTCAATTACTTTTTGTTTCTAAATAATAACAACTCCTAAAGTAATTTTATTCTTCAATATTAATTAAAATAATTTGTATGAATTTCAATTATCAAAGGGAGATATTACTTGTTTTTTAATAAAAAGAGGATAGATTTGTAAATAACCAACCTTATTATATTTGTTATATTTAGCATTTGGTTTCCCGTCTGTGTTATTTTTAGTTGTTATATTTAGCATTTGGTTTCCCGGTCTGTGTTATTTTAGTTTGAAATTTTCTTGTTTCATTGGATAATTATTAATGTATTTATTGGTATTGTGTACATTTTGTGTCATTTCTAATGTCTTTAACAGTTTGTTTTATCTATGTAGAAGGATTACAAAACAAGGAAGTAAAAGAGTTATTTAAACAGAAAATAAATGTGGTCTAAATTCAACCACATTATATTTTACTTCCTGTATGTTATATTAGGCCAAACTTATTCTACATTTTGTATCTCGGTGTAGTGTTTAAAGATTATTTAAAAGTTTTTAAGTGGAAACTATTTTTAAATAAAGACATATGTTTTTTCCTTTCATTTTAAATCATCTTTAATTAAATCATCTTTAGTTAAATCAAGTTTTTATTGGGTTTAAAACCTGGATTTTAAAGTATTTTAAATTGTCCGGCATTAGTTGTGTTTTTTTAGAAGTGGTCAAAGGTCAAATGGGGTCAAAGTGCCAAAACAAACAATTACTATACTACTCGTGGAGACAGGATATATTCCATATCCTGCAGGTACATTTCAGATATGAATTTTGATTAAAAATAAAATGGCTGCCGCATCGCTAGCGTAACTGAATCAAGTCAGATTATAAGCTCCAGCTATATATATATATATCGTTTCCGAGATAAAAAATTTTGTGTTTTCTTGCCGTTTTATTTTTTCCTATCTAAATTAGGTTCATGAAATTAGTGGAAATAGAAGAACAGTAACTCTGTATGGGACGGCGGCGATTGCCAGGTTGAAATGTTGTTTTAGTTAAATCATCGTAAAATAAGGAATTAACACATTTGTAAACAGCAGTTTGTTGTAGATCATTTAATCTACCTGCAAGATAAAGGAATTAACAGGAAACAGGATGAAAGCCGAAGTTTTAAGACATTTCTGACATCGTGTAATCTGATGATTTTTCGAAAGGATGAAACATAAAAGGTTTTCAAACCCAGTTCATAACCTGTATAAATGAGCTTCTGTGTTTTGTGATTCAGTCAAAATACAGTTCATTTTGCATTTTATGGCTGGTGTTAATCAACTGTAATCAAAGCAAGATTGCAGGATTCCAGTCTGCACTGTAACTTTAAGTGGCTTTATTAATATAAAAAATATGTCAATTACAGCGAGACGGCAAGATAAAGTCGTTTCACTGCTTGTTGCCGACAGGATACGGGATATACGCTGTCTCGAAAATCCATATCAGGCTCGAGCAAAAGTCGTTACACTGCTTGTTGGTAACAGGATACGGGATATACGCTGTCTGGAATGTCACCAACAAGCAGTGTAACGACTTTTGCTCTCGCCTGATATGGATTTTCGAGACAGCGTATATCCCGTATCCTGTCACCAACAAGCAGTGTAACTAATAATATTTCCCACATGTTTCAAGTTGACAATGTGTGATTAAGTGCTCAAGAACGGAGATTTTCCTGGGTATGATACCAGTATCGCTGTTGGAGTGTGCGTGTATCTTAGCTATAAATCTGGTTGATCAAAAACATATTCATTATAAGAATTCAGTGATCATACTGCTATATTTCTGGGAATAATAAGTCACGAAATCTCATTTCTGAAGGTCTTATTCTGACCAAGTTTTCCGCATCATATTGCATTAAAATGATAATAAGTTTTCTAAAGCATCAGGATAATAAATGACTGGTTCATAGATGGGCTTTGGAAACAGTTAATAATTCCGCAATATATGTACACAATACACGGTATGAATACCTTTAATTTCTAAATAACGGTCAAGTCTCCTCACACAAACAAACAAGTTCTCCACTTACAACTGAAAGGATCTCAAGATTTTTTCATAACAGTATGTAGTACTGAAAGACATGATATGGATATATTTTAGTATATAACAATTTTGCTCTCTGCCTATGAATAAATATTTTAAACGGTACTCACTTTTTGTTGTTCTACTCATCCGATTTGTCAGGGATTCTAGGGAACATAAATAATCTTAGTATTATAACTCAGCTTTACCTGTTATTGAGATATATTTACTATAGCAAGTTTGGGATGCTAGATTTTATGTTTTGCATGTTGTCACTAAATACTGAGACAACTGTATATCTACATGTCCAATGTGATATTCGTACAAATGCAAAATATTTCTCAAATCCTGAAAAAGGATTTTAACTTTTCCTATTAACTACGGAAAAGCTAGTGCACATTTCAAAAAGTTAAATAGTTGTTGAAGTTTGTTTAGTAATAAATGAAGTTTACTGATGTACTGTTTAGCGGAAAATTATTCTATCAATCTTCATAGCCTTGATGAGATTAGCATTAATGTAATTACAAACTTTTTCACAAGAAATAGTTCATTGCAGTTCTTTCATTTACAATTCAAATCAATTTCGTATAAAAGTAGTAACTAAATGTAATACCATTCAACTTAAACATCGGGAAAACAAGTTATGATATCAAAGAGTTTTCACCTTGTTTGCTGAGTTCAGGTTGAACAAGTATCGAAAAAGCATATGGCATCTTCTGCATCACATTTTTGCACATCATTAAAATCAGTGTAGCTTTCCAGGTAACGATGTTAGTAAACAATTATAATTGTGTAATGCAGATTTAAGAGTTCAAAAAGCCAGTAACATTTATAACAAAAAAAAAATGACCTTTCGGTTTGATATTATCTACTCGGCTGACTGTAAGGAGGCTGTTGATGAATAATTTAAAAGATGAAGATAACATTGAATATTTCAAAATATGGTCTATTCCACGTATCTAAAAATTAACGTTCCTAGATCATGTACCTTTTTGTGTTAGCTACTAAAGAGCTATGACTGTTTTTAGACGGAACATTGGAAGTACTACCTACAAACTGTATGCCAGTCAGATGTATTAAAGAATCATTTTTCAGCATTACTGATTAGATTTTTATTTAAATACGCTCGAAGGGACGTATTATGTTATGACACCGGTGTCCGTCCGTTCGTCCGTAGAAATCTCGTGTCCGTTCTGTAACTCTTGAACCCCTTAAGGGATTTCAAATAAAATGTTCACAACATCGAGACAACGTACAGAGCACATGTTCGGGATGGCTCGCTTCAAGGTCAAGGTCATACTTAAGGGTCAAAGGGGTTTCTTGTTTGCTCTGGAACTCTTAAACTGCTTGAAGGAAAGAAACTTGGCAAAATGTTCACCACACCAAGACGACATGTAGAGCGCATGTTATGGATGGCTCGCTTCAAGGTCAAGGTCACACTTAGGGGTCAAATGTCATACCTGAACCCCTTGAAGGATTTCGAAGAAACTTGACACAAATGTTTACCGCATTAAGAGACTTGGCAAAATGTTCACCACACCAAGACGGCATGTAGAGCACATGTTCTGGATGGCTCGCTTCTAGGTCAAGGTCACACTCAAGGTTCAAAGGTCATATTGTTTTGTTTCGTGTCCGCTCTGCATAAAGGAATTTGAAGAAACGAGACGATGTGCAGAGTAACATTGAAGTAAGACACACTAAGTGGGAAATGTTAATTGAAAGATGGTAACCGCTCCGACAAGTCTACGACCGTAGCAACAAACCGTGAAAACAATCATAGCAATGATAGCAATGATGAAAATATGATATAGGGACTTTTCATTGTAATTATTCTGATTTATTGTTGAAAATTAAATCATTGCGCTGGATAGTCTCTCATTTGCGGATACCTGTCCAAAAGCCGAAGCGTTTAACAAGTTAACCACAAATGTAAATTGCAATACAAGAAATACTTCCGGGTTTCTAAGTTGGAACGTGCACCCAAGAAATGCGTGCGGTACAAACAATTATTTGGTAACAGTCAAAGAAGGCCAGTCATTGCAATACGGACTAGAGAAACAAATACTTTAAGGTACTAATTTTAAGCAAAGTGGTGACATCTATTACAGACGAATTTTTCAGAAATGAACTTCTTAAATATAACAAAAAATTATAATAAAAAAACAGAAAAAAATCCCAAGTAAAAATTGGCATCTTGCACCAAGAAAAAATATTCAAGTTCGTCTTGCTATTGGTCCACGTAATATTTCCACTTCTTAAACAACACGTTCTGGTAAACACATACAATCAGGGGTGCCTCTCGCAGTGTTTCAACAGTATATCATTTGTAACATTAACATAATGGACAAAAAAGGTTTTGATTTTTACTATAATAGAATTCCGTTTAAGTCTGTGCTAGTGGGTGTGGGTAGTGTTGCACATTTCATTACTTCTTATGAACAGACTCGATCAAACCGAGTCTACTATTATGTTGCTTGGTTGCGTTCAACTTTCCAACGATCTTTTCACAGATTATATTGGTATAAACATTATTTAAATGTTTCAGTGTCTTGCATTTCAGAACATTACTGAATCCTTGAATCTCACTTATAAGTAAAAGTTTTTTTAAGGTATAGGTCCATGTTTGGGAGAAGAAAGTTCGAACGTCATCAAATCATAGAAAGAAAGCATTGTTTTACATGAAAATATAACAGAAAATAAAACTTTATATTATTGTACAAAACCATTGTCAATTTATTCATATATGTATTGAATTCCGGAAAGGGACTTCATGAAGGGGCCACACTTCCGGACAGTCCAGCGCCTTTAAAATCTCACCATTTTTAAAAAGCTGTTACATGTCTTCGTTTTGATGCATTTGCAACATCGTGCGAGTGTTTAAACTTTACATAACTAGGTAAAACATTGTTTCGACAATTGTTTACATTTATTTCTTTACAAATGGCATTCTTATTTAAAGGGGGACAACTCATTTAGAATATTTTAAGTATCCAACTCTGTGGGACAGAGCAGTACAACATGTATTGGACAGATAAGTTGTTTGTCAAGATGCTGTTCATTCGCTAAAAAAGTTTGTTGTTTTGTGATATACTGCTAAACCTTAATTGGTGGAGTTTTTCTAATATTGTTAAGTAATTGAGTGTTGTACTGCATGTCGTAGCATTAGTCTATAAAACTTAATTCGTCTGATTAGAATACAAGGCATGCTTAATTGGACTGTAATTGCTTCTTACATAAGCATTGCAGCTAAGTGCTCTTGAGCTTCTACAACTAATTCTTCTGTTTATAAGCGATTACTTTAAAAGGAGAAAGAGGAGTTTGCATTCTCATCCCATTACTTCATGTTTTCACTTTCATTTAATAGTTACTATGTTAAATTGCTTTTTTCCATTATGTAATTCAGTTTGTTTCAATAGATGAACTGTAGCTGTTTAAAATATTCACTAATTAGTAATTTCAATCTGACACTAATTTTACCAAGAAACGTCGAAACAATAAGAGTATATTTAATATTTTACGTGCTTTTATCTATTCTTTTACAGTGGGCATATTTGTTTTCATTGTGGTGATAAAACATTAGCCTATTTAAATGATACAGGAGCAACTAATGTTTTCTAAGAATTCTTAAGTTTAAGTTGCGATGCATCATATGATATAACTGAAACTCTGAGGAAAGTATATATATTTTATCTTGTTACAATATACCTTCCTTATCAAATGACAAAGAACTTTTGCAGCAAAAGTCAAAACATTTCGAGACGAAGACACCAACATCAAAATAATTACTTAATATAAAATGCATTAGGAATGGCGTTTTAATATATAGTTATACGATTTCATCAGATATAACATAAAGCCAACTAGAGACTTGAGCTCTTCACACTGGAAATGACAGAGCATATTTAATTCCTGAATAATGACAGTATATTAGACAGAATATATAAATCTTGTAAATAAAGTGTTGGAGCAAATCCTCCATTTTGTTGGAATAATAAATATCAATGAAGTTTATATTCTAAAAGATAGTGAGCACAAGTTTTGATCCAAGATACTTTAATTTGAAACAATATAGAAATAGGTTAGATATGTGGAACAAAAATATTTGTCAGTCAATTACATAAAATACTTCAGCATAGTGTCAATATAGGAAGAATATCTGCAACCCGATTCGAGTAATCCTTGTTTCTATAAGTCGTATATGTATCTTTGAACTTCTGTCAATAGCTCATTGCCAGTTTGAACGTCGGTGCAATAACAGTTGCTTCACATTATATTATCAAAAGTAAAAAAGGCCAATAGAAGATATGGAAAATAAAGCGAATACTTTAAATTTAAAGCAAAAGTAAATACATTATTAACACTTATCAAATGTGGAACTGCTATGACAAGAAAGTGCAAAAGCTCCAATGCAAACAGAAAAGAAAGCTAGCTCTACATTAGTTGAAAGAGGCGGGTTCAGTACAACAATTTGGTCATAAGTTAGATCTATATAGCAAACAAGGTCTGACAGCATACTTTTAGCAGTGATTCTACAGAATATCTAGAATCCTCATTTTAATGGTATGTTTTCCTTTTTCAGTATTATGAAGTTGCAACAATGGGCACGCAATGCAGGTGGCGTGAATCAATTCGTTCTTTTTTAAATTTACTCAAATACATTTAACCAATCATTGCCGATGGTGACAAAATGTTTTTGAATCTTCCATCTATTTTTTTTACCATGTCATCACGACAATAGACCCAGACTATTAGATAAGCGAAATAAATAGATTTTGCCGGAAATTATACGCTCCGAGCCAGACTGACACGATACGCTAAATTAATTCCATGTCTTGCTCACCAACGAATAATTATGACACAATGTCATAAGATGGCGCATAAGCAACACATATGCATATCAAAAAAAGTTATTCTAAAGTAGTAGTAACATTTTCAATATATTTCAGTGAGCAATGTTTCCTCATATAGTGTCTGATTAATGTTTTTGTTTTGAAAGATAATGACACTGAGTCACTACAGAATCCGATCTCTGGGCTTTCTAAGTATTGACGAGAATATTGGTTTCCATAACCGCACAGTGAATAACTTCATTTATAGATTAAGTTTGTTGATAAATATATTAGAAGCATGTATATAATTTGAAAATATAAATAAAAATGGAGCTAATTGGTGATTTGCCATGTCAAAGCAATTTTATCTAAGATATCGGACCCTTGTTGGTAAAGATATTGAATATGTGAATTAGAAAGTAAAAATGAGCTAGAATGATTAGAATGTAAACAAAAGGACAAGTTTGACAAAGCAGTACCAGACAAAAACTAGTAAGGTAACGCATGTAAAAAATTGATTTTATAATATGACAAACGAAACACATCTGTGAAAATAAGTAACAGAAATGACCGTTCAAAAAATTAAAAAATATGACCGACAACCTTTCTTAGTAGAAAAACGGGAATACCATAAATTTTAAAAGGGAACATTAACACAACTATGATTGAGGTATACACGCCGTTGATGCCGGACTGCGCAAGGTTATCAAAATCGTTATCTACTTTAATTCTTGTCAACGATATCCTTTTCTTGAAACATTATTACGCCACAAGAATAATCATGAAACGGGGGAGTCATCGAAAATATAGCAAATCGCGTAAAACAACAACACGTCAACGTTTCCTATTGCCTGAAAGAACGTCATGCAAATGGTTTTTATAACGTAACAGTCAACGCAAACGTTTTCAATTGGAAATCATGTTAATATATTTGTAACTTATAGATGAATGTCTTTTACGGATATTCGGTATTCTTTTCCGGCGATCATGTGTATCCATATCCAAATGAAACTAGTCCGAACATTACTTCAGTGTGCGATTTCTTGGATGTATGTTAAATATTTATTGTGCAAATTAATTTGAATTGTTTTAATCTTGTGGCGAATTTAAGGCTTGCACATGGTCAGTATACAATTTCCGTCAACGTGTTCCTCAAATTTATTCATGACTGATGTATTTAGACTTCTGTGTGTTAATGCAATAGTACACTCCACTCCACTTGATAATTACCCAGAATCAGTAATGCATTTTTGACAAATATTGTTTAATAAAAAGTGCAATAGTTTTGTTTTAAATCCTGTGTGTAGATAATGCATGCGCTTTAACTGCAAATCAGAGAGATGTTAGGGTTGTGTGTCTGTGTCTAAAGAATCGCTACTAGCAAAATAAATAATTTATATAAGTCACAATGTTTATGTTTGCTAAATCTAAATCCCTAAGAACAAGGAGAGTAGCTATAAATGAATTGATATTGGATTTGGTTTAAAAAAATGTTTTAAGCATATTTTGAATTTCACTTGTCAACATTTGTTATCTAATTTTCACATTTGATATGTTTCTAAGAATTGTTGAAATATTTTTGTCCGACACTTGCAAAAGGCAGACTGTTTAGAAAAAATAGAAAAGAAGCCAGAAATATGTCATCAGTGTCTCTTGCTAAACGTGGCAATACTTTAATCGAAGATAAAGTGAAAGGATGTAAACACACAAAATCACATTCCTCTTTTAATCACTTCATTTTTAAAATACATGCTCTACGTATTAAAGAAATAATGTAAAAGAGTTTTCGATTATTTCAATATATCTTAACTTGACAATGTTTGATTATTTACTCAAGTATATGGATATGATAGGAGAATCGCTATTGCATTGTGCGTGTATATGAACTATAAATATCAGGTTTATTAAAATCATGTCCATTATTCGCAACGTATCGTATTTTATTATTTACGAGAATAATCAACAACTCATGCAGTTTTGTTTCTGAAATTTTCTCTGACCTAGTTTTTCATATAATATTACAGTAAAACGATTAGTTTTTAAAAATGCTACCTGAATCATAAACTATCATACTATACTGATTGGAAACAATTGAAGATTCTGCGATATATACTACAAAAAACATTTTGTTTACATTTCTTTAGTGTATAAACACTAACATTAATTACAATACTCAGTTTGCTTGTATTTTAAGTCTTGCAAGCATTTCTACAGGACCCTTTGTCTCAGCACGTGAATCGACCAGTACAGAATAAGAAACAGAAAGGATCTCATGATTTGTATTTAAGTTGTTAGTAGCATTTAAATGCAATACACCATGCTATTTCAGTACGTGGAAATTTTACTTTGGCTTAATATCTACATCTAAACCTTTTAATTTGTTTTGATTTCAAATTCACGTAGTCATTGTCCTGATTCTACCTATGATCAAAGTGAACAGAACAGGAAAGTATAATGAAAACGAAATGTCAGCTGATCCTAGATTTTCAGATATATATCCATAATAATATCAGTTACTCATATATATACATAATACACTTGCTTTTGAACAAAAATATATATGGTAAATATTTTTTATTGTTGCATGAAATAAGGGTGAAATGTGTAACGCGTGTCATGTGATTCTAAGACAACCGTACCTGTCAACTGCGATTATCATCAAAATTTCTCAAAGTATCAGTTGAGGACCTACACCTTTACTTGTCTCTGTAAAAGTCATGCGTCATGCATAAGGTTGTTTTTTTTGTCGGGCTTAACGTTGCACCGACACAATTATAGGTCATATGGCGAATGTCCAGCTTTGATGGTGGTAGAAGACCCCAGGTGGCCGTCCGTGCAGTATTTCATCACTGGCGGGCACCTGGGTAGAACCACCGACCTTCCATAAGTCAGCTGGATGGCTTCCTCACATGAAAACGTCAACGCCTCGAGTGAGGCTCGAACCCATATCGGTGAGGGGCAAGTGATTCGAAGTGCGACATGATATAAAGGCAAACATTAAACTGAAGTGTTCAACATCTGGTGAAAGTGTATTCATTAATAAAGTATCTATATTGACTGATGCTGCTGAGCGGAAAATGTTTCCTTGAATCTCCAGTTCCGTAACGTATATCTCAATCAAACGTAAATTACAAATATGCTACTCAAATGAACATTTACATTTCCTGGTCGATTCACTTCTGTGTTCAAAACATGACGTGGGGCCTCCGAGTCCGAGTTGTCAAGTCTATGGCTGTATCAGGTACCCGCTCGAGATAAAATAATGCCTCACAATCAACAGCTGGAATGTCACCAGATGATCAGTGACTGTATGACGTTGAACACAAAAAAAGGACAATACATGACAAAGTATATCCTCTGGATAGACTGTCACATTGATTAAAGTTGCGGAGTTTCCGTCTAAAAGTTTTTTTATTAAATATATATTGAATATGAACATGAAAACGTTTTCAGTTGCAAGCTAATTTAACTCAAAGTTTTGCTGAAGTCACATTCTCAATTTTGAAATATACGGTTGGCAGAATAACGAGTGATTGTTTCATTTTAAACTATGCATTTTATCCTTCTTTGCCAAGATTCTGCACATATTTATTGTTGTTAAATAGACTGAGCAGAAAGACTGCAGACCGCATACGCGGCTATGTTTACGTACATGAAGATTCATTTCTTATTTTTTTTATATAGAATTATCCCAATAACAGGATAATGACAGTTAAATAAGACAACATTTTAAAAACAGTTCAACATATATAATCCTCACTAAAATGACAACACGTTATACGTGCAATTGATGCTTACTGTCGACTAGAAATATTGAACATATATTTGGCGACACTTGCATGTTTCATAGCAATCATATCAATAGCAGTTTTAAACGTAAATCTGTTTTCTTTTAGGGTGGAATGGATAATCTATTTTATTTATTTATATTATGGTAAATACTTTACGTTCTATGTGAAATTGAAATAAAAGTTATTTTGTTTAGAGAGAATTAAGATAACGTTTGTAACTCTTTCATTCCAGCGTCTTCTGATCTGATATTCAACTGCGATTTCGTATAAAGAAATAACTGCAAGATCAACCGAGTTAAAACTGATGGAATCATGTGATCACAATCAAGAATTTTCACTTGGTTTTATAAGTTTAAGCAACTAAAGAATTGTCTAAGAAACAGAAATTGTAATTGTTGTAAAAAATTACAACAGTGACCTAGATAAATGTTATGTATCATATACTAAATAGAAATATATTCCACTTTAAACCACCATTAAAACAAAAAGCATTGTCAAATTGGTTCATAAATTGTACTTTTGAATATATGCCAGTTTCTCGTATTGAGGGGTTTTTCATATTCTCGTTTTTTGCCTTAATGTTGTCAAATAATTTAATGTTTGTTATTTTCTAGAAAGGAATGGAACAAAACTGACACACTGAAAATTTCAAGTGATTTGAACGCATATTGACATAACTATAATTTTACTCAATTTTCAAAAAAATCCTTATTTTTTTTCTGGGTGTGTTAGCAAATTTGCCATAAATTATTGATTATGCAATTAATTGTCATATTTCTTGCTGTATTTACTACAAAATATATCTTTTTATTACACAACGGTAATTTTAATGTTTTAAATTCTACAATTTATTTGTGATGAAAAGTCAAATCTAAATCCACGGGAATACGAGAAACTCTTCGTCCATTTCTGCGGGTGAGGGTGGTATCAAATACAGTAACAAAATAATTAAATGGGATAATTTCTGTAATATTTTATGACTCAGTCTGAAAGACAAGTAATTTTTCTACAAAATAACACCCAAATTCTGCTTATAAAATGGTTAATCTGTTACTTGGAATAAAAACAACCCCTTAGGCCCCCGAGAATATGAGAAAACAGGATAATAGTAATGTTAGGTGCTTCATGGCGCATTTGATGAAAGGCATGAGTGATACACAACAGTTTGACGTATCATTCACTTTCATGGATAGTATATGATAAGAAAATTATATTTGATTTAATATTTAATATTTATACTTCAATGAATGCCAAGCAAATGTTACTATTTCACTGCTGAATTACACTGATTGTTTATTTGTTAACCTTTTTTATTGCTGAATGAACTGATTGTTTAACTGTTAATTTTATTGCTGAATTGAACTGATCAGTGCTGATTGTTTAACTGTTACTCTTTCACTGCTGAATTTTGACTGCTTATTTGTACAGGTTGTTTAACTGTTACTCTTTTAAATGCTGAATTGCATTAATTTGCACTGATTGTTTAACTGTTACTATTTTCACTTAATTGTTTTACGGAAATATGCTACTTACTATAGTGTCCAAAATCGAAAACAAACAATTTACACATAAAATATTCTACAATTTCTTTTTATTTCTGCATTCTTGCAAAACTTGACTTCTTTTACAGAGAAGGTTCGATGTTTGTTTATTCAATCAGTAAAAATTCTGCGAAATTTACAGCGCTGTGAACTTGTGTTTTAAATTGCTATTGACGTTACTGGAATCTGTTTTCTCTAAGACTGCATGACTCCATCACCTTGTCAGCAATCTCCAGCAACAGCTGTGAAAGTATACTTGAAATGAACAAAACTATGGAACGAGCCCATTATGTATACGTATTTTGTACTCTCTCTCTTTCGGTTACGACTTTACTTAATACTTTATATTAAAACATTTAGCATTTTGAGCTGCAGAAAAGTAGCAGAAATCAAAACAATCAGAACATTTCGAACAGAGAAAAAGTTTATGTTTACTTGAATTGAAAACATAGAAATATATTCATAACTTGTTCTCTTTAATCATAAACTAAACTGAATTTGTTGTTGTCGTACACCAAATATATTGAAAACAAAAAGTAAGTAAAACAATAAACTTCAAAATGTAGTTTGTATTTCAAACGAAACGTTGAAAGAAAGCGGCAATCTATTCATTTTGCAAATACTGTGTAGATGTTAGCCTTATCCTGAACATATTAAATCCCTGCAGATATTTCTATTGAAATCGAAGCAGGAAATGAAAATAGCTCGAATTATAACAGGTTTGCTTCTTGCGCTATTTATTGGAAATGAATTACGTATGCAGGTGATGGTAATAGTGTAAAAATTCATGGATGTCTTCTTTGTCGATCTTGTGGGATTTCTAAACTTTTATGAGGATTTTCTCTGCATTGTAGTAAATTAAATTCTTTGTATATATAAATTACATGACATTTAATGAAATTTCCTCGAGAAGATGAAAGAAACCAACATTTGTGGAAAATGAGTGTGCTATACACCCCGCTGTCAACAGACTGTGATAGCATTATATGCACGGAATATACACCTGTGACTTCAGGCAATGATGTCACTAGAGAATACACACCCCTTGCTGTGAACTGTGATTTGTGAGTTACTTTTTTTC
Organism: Mercenaria mercenaria; assembly: GCF_021730395.1. NCBI lineage: Eukaryota > Metazoa > Mollusca > Bivalvia > Venerida > Veneridae > Mercenaria > Mercenaria mercenaria. Next base: position 58,722 of record NW_026463187.1, on the reverse strand, counting down.
TTCATTTTAAAGTTGCTCTCAGTAACTTTGGCTTGAGAAGGATAAGCTGTATGCAATGCTATATATATGACACTCTGACTAACACTATATTCATATGTCATAGAGAATTAATGATTTATACATGTATATATTCATTCTGATACTACCTAAAATTATAAAATGAAACTATTTCAAATGTCTCTTGACACATCAGACCAGCAGCCGAAACGTGTTTCAATGGTAACAAGTGCAAAGTAAATGAGAACTGCACATTTAAACTGAGGTTATGTGGCGATTGAAAAGTATGTCCTACTTGCTTTTAGCGTCTCTTGGTTTATTATTACTTGATCCTTAGCATGAATGTATAAGGTATTTGTGCATTGAGATAAAAAAATGATTCAATTTGTAAATAATATTTGTTTGCTTGCATGAGTTTTGACAATATCAAGTTTCACAAGCGTGTTAATATGTTTGTGTCGTTTCAAAGTTTCACTCAGACTGGTTTTCTTACTACATTTCAAAGTAGTAATCTGGATCATTAAACAATTTTTGTTTGTTTCAAAATCTGAATCATTTTCCGATCTCATAGTCAAGACACATTTTTATTAGATATAGTATTCAAGTATCACTGCTACATTTTACTTTCATCTTATTTCCATTTACAACAATAGTACTTGTTACTTTTCTCGACTATGACAGTGTGCATAGTGTACGTATACCTACCTTTAAGTCTCTTGTTCTCCTTGCCATTTAATTAAATTTGCAGTTGAATAGTTTATTAATGCTCACTTCTCTAGCCTATTCTCAAATTAATTTCATCTCGCATTCCGATAAAACTGGAAATAATGCATAGACGTTTTACACAAGACCTACTAAAATGTTTATCTTTCAATTTGATTTACTTATATTATTTAATGAACTTACCAATGATTACAAAATCAAAATAACGAATTAAGCAAAAAATATATATTCAGTTTTATATGCTATCCATCGAATATTATGACATATTCTCATCAGACGGTTCATCTGAAAACACATATGCATATCAAAACCATTTTCGTCTGGAGTTACAAGTGTCATACACTGTCGTTTAATGTTAAATAAAGGAAGTATAATAGTTTTTTATTTTAATATTGAGAAAGTACATTGTCAGTCCTCTGGGATAAATGCAGACTCGGTTTGATTGAGTCTGTTCATGGGAGGTAATGGAAAGTGCAACACTCCCCACGCCCTCCTAGCACCAGCTTAAGCGGAACTCTATTACAAATATATTGAATGGACTCCTTGAAAACATAACAGCAATGAATCCAAGTACGGGGAGACTTTTTACAACCATCATACGCTTACAGCATTTTGCGTAATTATGAATTTGCTTGATTTCAGTAGGGCGATTCATTGTAGAAGTAAACTTTCTGAGGCATCATATGTAATCACAAGCTTTATTATAGTTCGTACAATATATAATTGTTGGGTCCTTAAACATTACGTTTAAGATGTTTCAATTACATTTGTTTGCTCATGCAATATATGACTAGTCACTTTTTATTTCCCCATAATCAGTCAAATAGTTGTTAAGAAAACAAATCTGAGAAAATCTTAGGCAGAAACAGATCAAAATGCTTCGTGAAAATGGACTATTATCACTGCGATTCGGTCAAAGGAAACGTTATGTAAACAAAATGTCTATACAAAACCAGACTAAAATGATCTCATTTATAAAACGTTATGCACATTGTCTATTCGCAGGAATAGATAATAATACAAACATATTAGAAGAAATGATATATCGAATATTTTTGTATGCGTTAGTATGAACACTTTCGTGCATAGGATGTCAGTATCATTATTTTATTGTGCGTGTACATGAAATATAAATCATGTTTATTTACTTGAATTCAACAATATTTCTAAGAATAATAAAACCTCATTTCTTTCTTATTCTGACGTAGTTCTCCACATTATATTGCAGGAAAGTGATTAAATGTGGTTAAAGCTGTTTATTGAATCGTCAAAGATCAGAAATGCTTCCTTCGAAATATGCATAACATAATACATTGTTTAAACATGCTCTTGTATCAGACGTTTGTTTTTCACAAGGGTTCAGATTATATGATTGGTATAATTTATAATATATATTGTCTCCTTGCATGCCCCAACTAGTTCTGGCTACAATAAATTAACTGACGCTATTTCTATTTTATGATGGTCGAGTCCATTAATTTATGACATAACCTCATTTGGTTACATAATCAGTGTCGGATCGCAACGTCTGCGCACTTGACTCTCGTAAGAAAATGATGACGTCACGCGATGTTCTTAGCAAGTATTAATTTCTGAATATCAAGAACAGTGTTTTCTTTGTGAATCAATTCTATTGAATTATGAATATAACCATTTTCAACAGAGTTATGAAAAATATACCTTAGAAGGTTTAGATTCATATAAAAGGTCAATAAATAACGATCCCATACTGCCCAACTGTTTGCAAAATGAAGAGTATCGTAATCACGTCACAACTGCAATGGTGGTCAAAATATTACATACTGCGGTACCTATTCGAAGCGTGTGGGTATAACTCATCTTAATATTGTGTTGCATGGTTTATTTTTTGTCAGATCAAAAGAAAAGTGGGAAAAAAATATTTAAGTTAAATGTGAATCAATGGCATTTCATTTGATTGAATTACAGCGTGACAGATTTCTGTCAAGATCTCTGGTTAGTTTTCAATTCGGGGTCGTTTCAGCTCAGAGATCCGTAACACAGAAGAAGAATGTTAATTTGTACTAAAGCCCTCAAAAGAGTTATTGACAAAGCATCAATAAAACATAGTGATTAAAAGCATTGCAAAGCATAACAAGATATATAAACATCTCTAAACCTGAAAATATCTAGCAAAGCCCAACTTGTATTCTAAAAGCAGTTGAAAGATTCAGGAATTAGTCGTTTAAGTTTAGGTATTACCTTTATAACTAAAACGCTTTTAATATATGTTTAAGTTTGATTAAGTTTTTATTACTCCTTACTGATGTCTTGTTCCTGTCTATTAATTTGAAAGTAACGAGAAACGTATTATCATAGCATAATGTCAGCTGTACCATCTTTTAAGACATTATTTGCTCTTAGAGTTATTAGTATAATGTTAAATGGAAACGCAAGTAATTTGACGTGAGACAACTCTAGATTCATACGAATTAAAACCCTTGATCTAAAAAATTATTGCTAACTGTAAATGAACAATAAATATTGGTAAAGAGTGTTCATTAATAGATTAAAAGATGACATTTACCTACAGATTCATTAGCGGAATATCAAACCATGAATCTCCATCCACTGATGAGAATAAACAGGAATAGTTACTAGGTTCGGTATATTGCAGTTTCAAATGGTCTTCTTTCGTGTAGTACAGCTAAAATGAGTTTTCATACGAAAAGTATTTTTAAAATCGTTAAACGTTTAAACATGATTGTTTTTACAGTGGTTGAACCTTGTGTTACTATATTGTTATAGCTGAATATTTTATGTGAAATTAGTGGGATTATAAAGGTTACTTACATTAAGAAGAAAATCAAAAATAATTTCTAATTTCTATGTCTGCTCTTTAACATTTTCATCATGGACATTTATAATAATTTTTACAATCAATTGCATTTTTTTATAAATACTATACAGTCACACAGAAGCACATAAAATCGACATACTGGAACCAGGCTACCCGTAGATTAGATATTGATTGCGTTATGAAATAAAATATTCTCGAGAAGAACATTTTGTTCTGTTGCATCTCATTTAACTCAGTATAACTTTCCAGGTGACGATGCATGCAATTTGCATTTACAATATGAGGGAAAATCTATTCATATTGACATTTGAATTTCATTTGGTGTATGACGTCATTTTTTACTTCATTTAAATATGGGTCGTGGCGTAAATTGTCAGTTGCTGAATGTTATTTTATTTCATACACTTATACAACGATCTAATGGGCCAGTAAAAATGATTGCAATAAATATACTTTTTACTTCTTTTTGCGTGTCTACACAAACGGTTTGATCTTTGTATATCTGATCAGACAAATTTGCACATTTTACAGCGATATGCAATTGTTTTCTACCTGTTATTGACGTTACTGGAATAGTGTGCCTTTAAGATAACATTGCGCCATCTGGTTTTTGTCATCATCTCAAGTAGCAGCTATGAAAGTAAGTTTGAAGTGAATTAGTTTATCAGAAGAGACCATCATGTTAAGATTTTTTGAAACTCTAAAACACACGAACTTGTCAGAAATTGTTATTATAAAATAAATTTTCAAACAAGATATAACGTTTAATTGCATCAATTAGTCGACAGAAGATTTCTCTAGGAATTGTAAATATAACTGTATACTATAAAAGCATGTAATAAACAACCAATAAAAATATCAATACCCTTTCGTAAATATGGCGTAGACGATGCTAAGTCGGTTACTGCTGAAATGTTGCGCCTACAAACATAAACCATTTACAGCGCCTGTATTCAAAATATTACTTCTTACATTACTGATTTAGACTAAACCGAGAAGTAATGTCATGATCATGACGTTCATAGAACGTTACACGGAGAATACGTGCATTGTAACTTTATGCTAAAAACATCGTTGTTCTACCTGCATCTGTCAGTAGATGTTTCCATAATTCCAGGACTTTATTAGAAAAGTATCGTATTTTGCAACTTGAAATGGTACACATGAACGGGAAATCAAAAAAATTGATTTAGCAGTACGTAAGTAATTTCAGTTTAGTAAAAATCATTGGATTTGGGAGATGTACAAAAAGCAAACTGAGAATGCTTATTGAAAACGGGATATAACATTTTGTTTACGAATAACAAGTCAAAAATATAATCATCTGACGTGAAGAAAAGTATCAGAAAACTTTAATCAGACAAAATGTTTAGGATTACTTGAATTCCAACCACATCTGTAAAACACATATGTTAGTTGTTGTAAGCGTAACCTACATCTTCCATTGAAAATACGTGAGACGCTTTCTTGTCAGAGATCACGACTTCTGAAATCAGTTGATGGCAACAAAACAAGTTACGACAGATGATAATAATCTTTATTATACCTAATACCACTACAGTGTCAGACACTGTTTAGTTTATCAGCTTATTCGTACTAAATACTATTAAATTCACTGCAGCTTTTTCTGTCAAATGTAAATAACTGATGCTATTAAAGGTTTGCTTCTTTCGCGCTATTGGTAATAAATAACCACGATTTTCTGTATACATCCGGTTCTCAACAGACTACGATACTCTTTGGTATAATGAGTATACCTCAGACTGCTATCTGTTATATGTTATTCATCAGTTCAGCTTTTTTATTTTTGAAAGTAATAACTTTTTACCCTACTGTATACATTCAGTTTAAAAATAAAACCTATTTTACATAAATATCATGCAAATGTACTGCCAATCTATATCGAGGCAATTTTCTGTTAAACTGATGGCAGAACAGGAACAGCAAAGTAAAAATCAGGATTAATTTTCCAATTCAAGAAACGTATATTAATTAAACCGTATTAATACGAGTGATCAAAATACCAGTTATTCCCATACTTTCCATTGTATCTTTTCTTCTTCTTTTGTCACTATTTCATCCTTGTTATGATAGCAATTATCTTTTGCAATATCCTGTTACTCAACCACTTCTTTTTCTTATGCATACCTCTCACTAGCCAGGCTCCCTGGCTGCATGGTTATTTTTATATACATACTGGAAACATTTTGTAAGAAACTTTTAGGCCTCTAAAATAGCACAATTTTATCTGATGGCTGAAACTATGTTCGGAGCCAGGGGCAATAAAAATCTCAATGTAGAAACAACCTTCTGGAGTTACTTCCCTCTTAATGAAGAAAACTGATATTTTGTAAATAAGAACAAACATAGGGACGGGAGCCAGTCTAACCTCTCACCAATTAATTGAATTTGCACTTAAAGTGTTTACCAAAGAGTACACAAGACTGCCAAAGAGCCATTTTTTTTTGTAAAGAAGACGTATTGTATTCAACAGTTAAATTTATCACTCATCGTAGTTACACAGGAATTAAGTGCAATATTTGATACATTGAAGATATATTCAAAATCTAAAACTGTGTCATTCTATTGTTATACTAGACGAAAACGTTTATAAGAAACACTGCCATTGAGAAGGTAGCATTCTTTTTTTAAAACATAGTTTCATAAAAAATTATGAAACAGTCAGTTCAATCTTGATTTTGTTTCGTAATTTAATCATACTGACCTTCTGTAGTGCATGCTACAATTTCAAAGACTTAGTTCTTAGTGAAGTGTTTTCCCGTGGCATAGGTCAAGTTTGAATGTACAGAAACAGATTCAGTCAGACTGAGAATGTTATTATTTTAGTTGATTACAACAGCAACCTTTAAGTCTGTGTGGCGGTCATAACTAGGATTCAGTGTCGTCATATTTTCTGGTCCCTTGGGATCATATAGCCGATTAATCATGGTAGTTCTTTACGTTCAGATAAAAACCTTTTACAACGTAGATTTTCAATAGACCTTGGTTTTCCAAAACTTCAGAATATACATAAAAAGTGGGAAAAAAATAAAAAAATGTTAAGATCATGTGCATGATTTTTGTTAGTTTGATTTGGAAAACATTGACCTCACACAATATCCCAATTTTGATATTTTTGCGATTTTTTTTCTAAAATGAGATTTTGATCAATCTTCTTACAGTCGTAATTTAAAACATGGTGTATGATATTGTGAAAATAAAATATGTATGTCCGTCTGTTTGTCACGTTTCAATTAATTCTGTAAAAAATCCCTTGGAAGCATAGAATGCAACCAAAAAAGAATAATAGCAGACTCGGTTTGATCGAGTCTGTTCATGAGAGGCAATTAAATGTGCAACACTTCTCACGCCCCCTAGCACAGGCTTCAATTCGTTTTAAGACATTATTAGGAATTATTTAACATGACAAATATTTGTGTATCATTTCTTAATATTTTAAACCTCGCTATTTCAATAAATGTCGTCTGAGATTGCCATACATTCATGCAATGAGTTTTCATTTCTGTATACCGCGTCAAACATTTTGTATGTTATCCGGATAAATGGCCTTACGTCATTACTTCCCTTTTACCAAACACGCAGAACTACATTTAATGTGTAATACAGTTCCACTAGGAGGACATGATGGGTCAACCGTAAAGAGACAAAAAATCAAACAGTCAAACTAAATCCTCTATAACTTTGCTTGTTTGCGTGCTTTTCTTCCAAAGAGTATTCTTTCATATTATATTACTTACATTCGCAGTATGCATATGCTTTTAACCTATGATAAATCTTTTGTTTTCTTTGGCATTTCACTAACTTTATATTTAACTAAATCCCAAGCAGAAAATAAACGGAATAAGCTGCTAATTTTTTTTAATCCTTTAGTGCTTTGACTTATGTACAGTGACGACTGGCATAGATGATCACAAGAAAATTCGCTGCAAAAATATTCTAAGTCAGACTGTAATAACGAATTAAATATATAATCTATTGTTTATGCCTTATTCGTTTAGAGGGTGAGTAAGAAAACACACAAGAGTTTCGCCTTGTTACTAGTGACAGTTTCTCTATATTTTGATGCTGCGCTATATTAATGCGCAATGAAAAACAATCAGAAGTTTGAGAATCTACAGTATCCAACCTTGTTGGTTAACTTTACTTAACAGTGAAGCGTCGACTTTTCATTCGGATTTCACAGTATGCAAAATAATTTTGACTACATCAATTATAGTAGTATTGTGAACAAGATGATGTAAATTGATAATATATGTTAAATTTCACATTTTTGTTTGAAAATTCTTATATATTGCAATCACCATCAAACGAAAAGGGTTTAAGAGATAATTTAACATTTTCTGTTGTGTTTTGATTTGTTTATATCGTCCAAACGCTTACACAGTCTCTAAAAAGAAAAGAATAAATAAAACGTTCCAAGCGTGTGTGTAATATTAAGTTACATTAATAACGACTTTTTCTCCAAATAATAATTATGTTCATTTTCATAAAATGGGGAATTAAAAAAACACATATGTGTATATCAAAACAATTCATCCTGAGTTACCGGTAACACTTTCGCTATATTTCAATAGGCAATAATTCTTCTTACTGTGTCGTACTAATGTACGACGAAGGAAACTAATTAGTTTCTTGACATGGAAATACTCCAGCATCAGACCTCTGAAATTTATAAATATTCACGAGAATATTGATAGTTTCCATATTCCTGCAACGGATAATTTCACTTGTACCGGAAGTTAATTCATAAAATATCTTATTAATATGATTATAACCTTAATGGTAATTGTGCCAAAGGAACAGGTACCGGACAAGTACAGAATAGGGAACGCACGAGTAACGAACAAAACGCATATCAGCGCATTGCTACCGTACATCTAACGGACAACTTTGTCCGGTGTTGTACGTTCTAAATTTTAAACATGCTCAAAACCTTCCACCGGATGGAACGAACATCGCCGAACAAGGAGCGCAGGCGCCGCATAAAAAACGGAAAAGAAACGCATGCGAACGGACACGAACGTATTGAAAATTTTGTTATACGTTGGAGGTCCGTTAACGCTATACGGTGTAGTGTGACTGAGACTTAACTTATTTTATTATTGCAAAGGCTGTCTCTTCATGCATGAAAATACATATTAATATTCTTATAATGTTAAATATAGATTTGTCAGATTTTGATATGGAAATTATGAAGAACATACGTCGAGATAAGCTTTATTTAACGCCGCATATAATCCATTACAAAGCTTTTGTACGACAAACTAGGTATCCAGTACCATTTTTCAAGTTTTTTTTTGTATGACGCGATCGGGGATCGAACCCCAGATCTCCCGCACTCATAGCAGAAACTCTTTAAATGAGCAATAAGTGTACCTATAAATTACTTTAACATAATACTGGCATTGAAAGGGTATGTTATTGTTTTACTAAAGTGTTTTTAATGCTCGTTCGATGCATGTGTTTCTCCTCTCCTCATATATGCATGACCATTGTTTAAATACTTTTATTCAAACTCAATTTAAGGGGAGAGAAAATGAGGAACAAACCTTAACCCGAAGGAAGCTATACACGTTTATAAAATAAATTATTGCTAAGCATGGCAAAAATCTTTTTCATTAATGTTAACACTCCCCTTTCAGAATGTTTCTTTATCAAAACAAATTCGATATCAGTCTCTTCTAGTCTTTAATATTACATGTGTCATATACTCTTCGTTTGCGTACACATAATGCACAAATATTAGAAGTTATCTTGTCTCCTACAAGATTCTTGCATTTCTATTGGTCAATAGACGTCACGTGGAGACAGGATATATTCCATATCCTGCAGGTACATTTAAGATATGAATTTTGATTAAAAATAAAATGGCTGCCGCATCGCTAGCGTAACTGAATCAAGTCAGATTATAAGCTCCAGCTATATATATATCGTTTCCGAGATAAAAAATTTAGTGTTTTCTTGCCGTTTTATTTTTTCCTATCTAAATTAGGTTCATGAAGTTAGTGGAAATAGAACAGTAACTCTGTATGGGACGGCGGCGATTGCCAGGTTGAAATGTTGTTTTAGTTAAATCATCGTAAAGCAAAGGGATTGACACATTTGTAAGACAGCAGTTTGTTGTAGGATCATTTAATCTACCTGCAAGATAAAGGAATTAACAGGAAACAGGATGAAAGCCGAAGTTTTAAGACATTTCTGACATCGTGTAATCTGATGATTTTTCGAAAGGATGAAACATAAAAGGTTTTCAAACCCAGTTCATAACCTGTATAAATGAGCTTCTGTGTTTTGTGATTCAGTCAAAATACAGTTCATTTTGCATTTTATGGCTGGTGTTAATCAACTGTAATCAAAGCAAGATTGCAGGATTCCAGTCTGCACTGTAACTTTAAGTGGCTTTATTAATATAAAAAATACGTCAATTACAGCGAGACTGTAAAAGGTAGTCGGCAAGATAAAGTCGTTACACTGCTTGTTGGTGACAGGATACGGGATATACGCTGTCTCGAAAATCCATATCAGGCTCGAGCAAAAGTCGTTACACTGCTTGTTGGTAACAGGATACGGGATATACGCTGTCTGGAATGTCACCAACAAGCAGTGTAACGACTTTTGCTCTCGCCTGATATGGATTTTCGAGACAGCGTATATCCCGTATCCTGTCACCAACAAGCAGTGTAACTAATAATATTTCCCACATGTTTCAAGTTGACAATGTTTAATTAAGTGCTCAAGAACGGAGATTTTCCTGGGTATGATACCAGTATCGCTGTTGGAGTGTGCGTGTATCTTAGCTATAAATCTGGTTGATCAAAAACATATTCCTTATAAGAATTCAGTGATCATACCGCTATATTTCTGGGAATAATAAGTCACGAAATCTCATTTCTGAAGGTCTTATTCTGACCAAGTTTTCCGCATCATATTGCATTAAAATGATAATAAGTTTTCTGAAGCATCAGGATAATAAATGATTGATTCATAGATGGGCTTTGGAAACAGTTAATAATTCCGCAGTATATGTACACAATACACGGTATGAATACCTTTAATTTCTAAATAACAGTCAAGTCTCCTCACACAAACAAACAAGTTCTCCACTTACAACTGAAAGGATCTCAAGATTTTTTCATAACAGTATGTAGTACTGAAAGACATGATATGGATATATTTTAGTATATAACAATTTTGCTCTCTGCCTATGAATAAATGTTTTAAACGGTACTCACTTTTTGTTGTTCTACTCATCCGAGTTGTCAGGGATTCTAGGGAACATAAATAATCTTAGTATTAAAACTCAGCTTTACCTGTTATTGAGATATATTTACTATAGCAAGTTTGGGATGCTAGACTTTATGTTTTGCATGTTGTCACTAAATACTGAGACAACTGCATATCTACATGTCTAATGTGATATTCGTACATAGCAAAATATTTCTCAAATCCTGAAAAAGGATTTTAACTTTTACTATTAACTACGGAAAAGCTAGTGCACATGTCAAAAAGTTAAATAGTTGTTGAAGTTTGTTTAGTAATAAATGAAGTTTACTGATGTACTGTTTAGCGGAAAATTATTCTATCAATCTTCATAGCCTTGATGAGATTAGCATTAACGTAATTACAAACTTTGTCACAAGAAATAGTTCATTGCAGTTCTTTCATTTACAATTCAAATCAATTTCGTATAAAAGTAGTAACTAAATGTAATTCCATTCAACTTAAACATCGGGAAAACAAGTTATGATATCTAAGAGTTTTCACTTTGTTTGCTGAGTTCAGGTTGTTCATACTATCAACTGAACCAGTATCGAAAAAGCATATGGCATCTTCTGCATCACATTTTTGCACATCATTAAAATCAGTGTAGCTTTTCAGGTAACGATGTTAGTAAACAATTATAATTGTGTAATGCAGATTTAAGAGTTCAAAAAGCCAGTAACATTTATAACAAAAAAAAAAAATGACCTTTCGGTTTGATATTATCTACTCGGCTGACTGTAAGGAGGCTGTTGATGAATAATTTAAAAGATGAAGATAACATTGAATATTTCAAAATATGGTCTATTGCACGTATCTAAAAATTAACGTTCCTAGACCATGTACCTTTTTGTGTTAGCTACTAAAGAGCTATGACTGTTTTTAGACGGAACATTGGAAGTACTACCTACAAACTGTATGCCAGTCAGATGTATTAAAGAATCATTTTTCAGCATTACTGATTAGATTTTTATTTAAATACGCTCGAAGGGACGTATAATGTTATGACACCGGTGTCCGTCCGTCCGTCCGTCCGTAGAAATCTCGTGTCCGCTCTGTAACTCTTGAACCCCTTAGGGGATTTCAAATAAAATGTTCACAACATCGAGACAACGTACAGAGCACATGTTCGGGATGGCTTGCTTCAAGGTCAAGGTCACACTTAAAGGTCAAAGGGGTTTCTTGTTTGCTCTGGAACTCTTAAACTGCTTGAAGGATTTTAAAGAAACTTGGCAAAATGTTCACTACACCAAGACGACATGTAGAGCGCATGTTATGGATGGCTCGCTTCAAGGTCAAGGTCAAGAAGGGCAGTCATTGCAATACGGACTAGAGAAACAAATACTTTAAGGTATTAATTTTAAGCAAAGTGGTGACATCTATTACAGACTACGTTACTTACGTTTCTATTGCCTGAAAGAACGTCATGCAAATGGTTTTTATAACGTAACAGTCAACGCAAACGTTTTCAATTGGAAATCATGTTAATATATTTGTAACTTATAGATGAATGTCTTTTACGGATATTCGGTATTCTTTTCCGGCGATCATGTGTATCCATATCCAAATGAAACTAGTCCGAAAATTACTTCAGTGTGCGATTTCTTGGATGTATGTTAAATATTTATTGTGCAAATTTAAATTGTTTTAATCTTGTGGCGAATTTAAGGCTTGCACACGGTCAGTATACAATTTCCGTCAACGTGTTCCTCAAATTTATTCATGACTGATGTATTAAGACTTATGTGTGTTAATGCAATAGTACACTCCACTCCACTTGATAATTACCCAGAATCAGTAATGCATTTTTGACAAATATTGTTTAATAAAAAGTGCAATAGTTTTGTTTTAAATCCTGTGTGTAGATAATGCATGCGCTTTAACTGCAAATCAGAGAGATGTTAGGGTTGTGTGTCTGTGTCTAAAGAATCACTACTAGCAAAATAAATAATTTATATAAGTCACAATGTTTATGTTTGCTAAATCTAAATCCCTAAGAACAAGGAGAGTAGCTATAAATGAATTGATATTGGATTTGGTTTAAAAAATTGTTTTAATCATATTTTGAATTTCACTTGTCAACATTTGTTATCTAATTTTCCCATCTGATATGTTTCTAAGAATTGTTGAAATATTTTTGTCCGACACTTGCAAAAGGCAGTCTGTTTAGAAAAATTAGAAAAGAAGCCAGGAATATGTCATCAGTGTCTCTCGCTAAACGTGGCAATGCTTCAATCGAAGATAAAGTGAAAGGATGTAAACACACAAAATCACATTCCTCTTCACTTCATTTTAAAGTACATGCTCTACGTATTAAAGAAATAATGTAAATGAGTTTTCGATTATTTCAATATGTCTTAACTTGACAATGTTTTATTATTCACTCAAGTATATGGATATGATAGGAGAATCGCTATTGCATTGTGCGTGTATATGAACTATAAATATCAGGTTTATTAAAATCATGTCCATTATTCGCAACGTATCGTATTTTATTATTTATGAAAATAATCAACAACTCATGCAGTTTTGTTTCTGAAGTTTTCTCTGACCTAGTTTTTCATATAATATTGCAATAAAACGATTAGTTTTTAAAAATGCTACCTGAATCATAAACTATCATACTATACTGATTGGAAACAATTGAAGATGCTGCGATATATACTACAAAAACATTTTGTTTACATTTCTATAGTGTATAAACACTAACATTAATTACAATACTCAATTTGCTTGTATTTTAAGTCTTGCAAGCGTTTCTACAGGACCCTTTGTCTCAGCACGTGAATCGACCAGTACAGAATAAGAAACAGAAAGGATCTCATGATTTGTATTTAAGTTGTTAGTAGCATTTAAATGCAATACACTATGCTATTTCAGTACGTGAAAATTTTACTTTGGTTTAATATCTACATCTAAACCTTTTAATTTGTTTTGATTTCAAATTCACGTCGTCATTGTCCTGATCCTACCTATGATCAAAGTGAACGGAACAGGAAAGTATAATGAAAACGAAATGTCAGCTGATCCTAGATTTTCAGATATATATCCATAATAATATCAGTTACTCATATATATACATAATACACTTGCTTTTGAACAAAAATATATATGGTAAATAATTTTTATTTTGCATGAAATAAGGGTGAAATGTGTAACGCGTGTCATGTGATTCTAAGACAACCGTACCTGTCAACTGCGATTATCATCAAAATTTCTCAAAGTATCAGTTGAGGACCTACACCTTTACTTGTTTCTGTAAAAGTCATGCGTCATGCATAAGGTTTTTTTTTTAAGTGGGCTTAACGTTGCACCGACACAATTATAGGTCATATGGCGAATGTCAAGCTTTGATGGTGGTAGAAGACTCCAGGTGGCCGTCCGTGCAATATTTCATCACTGGCGGGCACCTGGGTAGAACCACCGACCTTCCATTAGCCAGCTGGATGGCTTCCGCACATGAAAACTTCAACGCCTCGGGTGAGGCTCGAACCCATATGTGTTATGTGACAAGTGATTCAAAGTGCGGCATGATATAAAGGCAAACATTAAACTGAAGTGTTCAACATCTGGTGAAAGTTATTCATTAATAAAGTGTCTATATTGACTGATGCTGCTAAGCGGAAAATGTTTCCTTGAATCTCCAGTTCCATAACGTATATCTCAATCAAAACGTAAATTACAAATATGCTACTCAAATGACCATTTACATTTCCTGGTCGATTCACTTCTGTGTTCAAAACATGACGTGGGGCCTCCAAGTCCGAGTTGTCAAGTCTATGGCTGTATCAGGTACCCGCTCGAGATAAAATAATGCCTCACAATCAACAGCTGGAATGTCACCAGATGATCAGTGACTGTATGACGTTGACCACAAAAAAAGGACAATACATGACATAGTATATCCTCTGGATAGACTGTCACATTGATTAAAGTTGCGGAGTTACCGTCTAAAAGTTTTTTATTAAATATATATTGAAAATGAACATGAAAACGTTTTCAGTTGCAAGCTAATTTAACTCAAAGTTTTGCTGAAGTCACATTCTCAATTTTGAAATATACGGTTGGCAGAATAACAAGTGATTGTTTCATTTTAAACTATGTATTTTATCCTTCTTTGCCAAGATTCTGCACATATTTATTGTTGTTAAATAGACTGAGCAGAAAGACTGCAGACCGCATACGCGGCTATGTTTACGCACATGAAGATTCATTTCTAATTTTTTTTTATATATAGAATTATCCCAATAACAGGATAATGACAGTTAAATAAGACAACATTTTAAAAACAGTTCAACATATATAGTCCTCACTAAAATGACAACACGTTATACGTGCACATGATGCTTACTGTCGACTAGAAATATTGAACATATATTTGGCGACACTTGCTTGTTTTATAGCAATCATATCAATAGCAGTTTTAAACGTAAATCTGTTTTCTTTTAGGGTGGAATGGATAATCTATTTTATTTATTTATATTATGGTAAATACTTTACGTTCTATGTGAAATTGAAATAAAAGTTATTTTGTTTAGAGAGAATTAAGATAACGTTTGTAACTCTTTCATTCCAGCGTCTTCTGATCTGATATTCAACTGCGATTTCGTATAAAGAAATAACTGCAAGATCAACCGTGTTAAAACTGAAGGAATCATGTGATCACAATCAAGAATTTTCACTTGGTTTTATAAGTTTAAGCAACTAAAGAATTGTCGGAAGAACACTCCGCCTGTAACACATGTTTGCACCTAAATTAACGCAGTATTTCTTTCCAGGTAATGAAGTACGGAATATCAATTAACAGAAATTGTAATTGTTGTAAAAAATTACAACAGTGACCTAGATAAATGTTATTTATCATATACTAAATAGAAAAATATTTCACTTTAAACCACCATTAAAACAAAAAGCATTGTCAAATTGCTTCATAAATTGTACTTTTGAATATATGCCAGTTTCTCGTATTGAGGGGTTTTTCATATTCTTGTTTTTTTGCCTTAATGTTGTCAAATAATTTAATGTTTGTTATTTTCTAGACAGGAATGGAACAAAACTGACACACTGAAAATTTCAAGTGATTTGAACGCATATTGACAAAACTATAATTTTACTCAATTTTCAATTTTCAAAAAAATCCTTATTTTTTCTGGGTGTGTTAGCAAATTTGCCATAAATTATGGATTATGCAATTAATTGTCATATTTCTTGCTGTATTTACTACAAAATATATCTTTTTATTACACAACGGTAATTTTAATGTTTTAAATTCTACAACTTATTTGTGATGGAAAGTCAAATCTAAATCCACGGGAATACGAGAAACTCTTCGTCCATTTCTGCGGGTGAGGGTGGTATCAAATACAGTAACAAAATAATTAAATGGGATAATTTCTGTAATATTTTATGACTCAGTCTGAAAGACAAGTAATTTTTCTACAAAATAACACCCAAATTCTGCTTATGAAATGGTTAATCTGTTACTTGGAATAAAAACAACCCATTAGGCCCCCGAGAATATGAGAAAACAGGATAATAGTAATGTCCTCCTCTTAACGAAATTTCGCTAAGAGCGAATTGGATTTAAACCCTTGAAATAAAGTGTAAATAGCACACGTTCGCTAGTTAGGGGATATTTGTATGTTAAAATAATTCGCTTACTCCAACACATGAAAAGCGGATCGGACAAGTATAACATTTTGAATGAGGAAATTATTTTCAAGTTTGAGAATAGCGTAATTCCGCTAAAACGCTGCAAAGAAAATTAATTGATAGGGAATCCTTGGAGTTATTTAGTTTTTACTTTCTTGCGTTAAAATAGCCATTCAATTTCTGTTGTTGTTTTTTTTTTTTCAGTTAGTTCATGTGGCGATTTTTCAGCTTTTTTTGGTGGAGTAAGACTTCGCGTGCTCCTCTCTGCTTTTCAAGCTATATCACGCCGAATAGTTTCCGCGTTCTGGAATGTATTGTAACCTTACTGATATTCTTATTATGATATTATATCCACTGCACTGCCAGGATATAATCTCATTGCTTATAACATGTGTTTAAGTAGATTATGAAAGTAAATGGATAAAATAAATCTGCTCAGTAATGCTTTTCAGTGGTACAGATCTACACTTGAATTGTGGATAAATTTAAATCATTATTAAATGAAAGTGTCTGTTTATTACAAATTTACTTCAGCAGCGACAAAATGTACATGATAACTACATGAATATAAAGATTTCGCAGCTTGGTATAAACACGTACCAGTATATAGATATCGCTTGAAATGAGTTTGCCAATACGGGGTAAGATATGACAAATTAAGGGCCATAACTCAATGAAAATTATAGGCACTGGCCAGTCATGTAAAGCTTGGTAAAAGCGGGCCCATTGAAATATAAAGTATTATAAAACTCTGATCACAAAACAATGAACTGGTGTGAATCTGCATTGCTGTTTCACATGATATGCACATTTAAACTTTGTGACATACAGACAGACAGACGGACAGGACAAAATTTATATGTCAGCCACTGCGCTAATGCTGGATAAAACTGCTAGTGTACTTTTACATATACTTTCAAACCTGTCTATAAAGACGGGCCTAGGTAGAGCCAAAATGTGGTCTTTATTTGGAGGTGTCACAGGCTAAATAAATGTTAAAACTGGAAACAAAACATGTGGTCTTTAGAGTCAGGTGGCCTCTGTTCAGAGGTGGTCTTTAACACAGGTTTGCCTGTATCTCTTTGTAAGGTTATGCTAACTTGCACTACAAAAAACATCCGTTGAATATAAAGAAAGAACAACATTTTGATTAAAAGCTCAAACTATATTTCATGTAAATTGCTTTTACAATCAATCACAATTTTTCTTCGAATACGAGCCATATTCCGGACTTACTAGGACCCATCTTCATGAAATCTCACTTTATACATTTCACCTGAAAAAAATAATGCTGCTTTATTGTAAAATATAAAGAATGAAGATAAAATGACAACCCGTGTTTGTTTGTTTGTTTGTTTTTGTGTATAAACCATTTTTTTCAACAATAACTATGTTAAACAAAACGGCGTTGGTTTTCTCCGTAAATGATAAGCACATTCTCTACAAGAAACAATTTTAAAATAGTCATGAAAGTATCAGTTTAATATAGTACAGCCTGGACAGAATCGGCATGATTATAGGAAGTATGATCTATCAATCGGCTTAATTGAAAAAAAAAATCTTAGTAGTTTCCTATGGAAAATATGACACGATTAACAAATATTCTAGATATATTTTTGTAGGGATAATACACGTTTTTTGTGTATTAACGTCTGCAGAAGACCGCGGGATTGTTTGTGACCGAGACCAAACGTGTATTGTCGCTATTCTTGCATAAAAAATATTTCACGACGATTTATGTATTGTTTTCATATGTGATGACTTGACGATTCCGGTACATTTTTATTTACCATTCCTGTTGTTCTTGGAAACGGTAAACATGTTTTAAATATCCGTATCCAGGGCACGGAAATAAGCAACACTATCAAAAGCACATCCTGAAGGTTTTTAAGCGATTTTTTTTATCTCTCATCATTACATACATAAAATTACCAATAATTGTTTATATCAGTTCACAGTTTGGTGGACTCGATCACAATTTCAAGAATAATAACTTTACATTCGAGTTATATTGAGTACGGACACGCAGTTGGAGTACGGATGAGTACGAACGTTCTGTCAAATTTCCAAGCTGTTTATATAAATTCATTGAGAAATTAGACAAGAGGACCATGATGGTCCTGAATCGCTCACCTCTTCCCACATGACCCAGTTTTGAGTATGACGTCGTTTTTTCTATTATATAACATAGTGACCTAGTTTTTGAGCTCATGTGACCCAGTTTTGAACTTGACCTAGATATTATCAAGATAAATATTCTGACCAATTTTCATGAAGATCCATTGAAAAATATGGTATCTAGAGAGGTCACAAGGTTTTTCTATTATTTGACCTATTGACCTAGTTTTCGAAGGTACGTGATCCTGTTTTGAATTTTATCTAGATATGATCAAGGTGAACATTCTCACTACTTTTCATGAAGATCTCATGAAAAATATGGCCTCTAGAGAGGTCACAAGGTTTTTCTATTTTTATACCTACTGGCCTAGTTTTGACCGCACGTGACCCAGTTTCACAACTGACCTAGATATCATCAAGGTGAACATTCAGATCAATTTTCATGAAGATCCATTGAAAAATATGGCCTCTAGAGAGGTCAAAAGATTTTAATAATTTTAGACCTACTGACCTAGTTTTTGACCGCAGTTGACCCAGTTTCAAACTTGACCTAGATATCATCAAGATAAATATTCAGACCAACTTTCATACAGATCCCATAAAAACCTTGTGACCTCTAGAGAGGTCACAAGGTTTTTAAATTATTTGACCTACTGACCTAGTTTTTTAAGGCACGTGACCCAGTTTCAAACTTGACCTAGATATCATCAAGATGAACATTCTGACCAATTTTCATGAAGATCCATTCAAGGGTATGGCCTCTAGAGAGGTCACATAGTTTTTCTATTTCAAGACCTACTGACCTAGTTTTTGATCGCAGTTGACCCAGTTTCAAACTTGACCTATATATCATCAAGATAAACAATCAGACCAACTTTCATACAGATCCCATGAAAAATATGGCCTCTAGAGAGGTCACAACGTTTTTTCATTATTTGACCTACTGACCTAATTTTTGATGGCACGTGACCCACTTTCGAACTTGACCTAGATATCATCAAGATGAACATTCTGACCAATTTTTATGGAGATTCATTCACAAGTATGGCCTCTAGAGAGGTCACAAAGTTTTTTTATTTTTAGACCTACTGACCTAGTTATTGACCGCACATGGCCCTGTTTCGAACTTGACCTAGATATCATCAAGATGAACATTCAGACCAACTTTCATACAGATCCCATGAAAAAAATGGCCTTAAGAGAGGTCACATGGTTTTTCTATTATTTGACCTACTGACCTAGTTTTTGATGGCACGTGACCCACTTTCAAACTTGACCTAGATATCATCAAGATGAACATTCAGACCATTTTTCATACAGATCCCATGAAAAATATGGCCTCTAGAGAGGTCACAATGTTTTTCTATTATTTGACCTACTGACATAGTTTTTGACGGCACATGACCCACTTTCAAACTTGACCTAGATATCATCAAGGTGAACATTCTGACCAATTTTCATGAAGATCTCATGAAATATATGGCCTCTAGAGAGGTCACAAGGTTTTTCTATTTTTAGACCTACTGACCTAGTTTTTAACCGCACGTGACCCAGTTTCGAACCTGACTTAGATATCATCAAGATGAACATTCAGACCAACTTTCATACAGATCCCATAAAAAATATGGCCTTTAGAGAGGTCACAAGGTTTTTCTATTATTTGACCTACTGACCTAGATTTTGACGGTACGTGACCCAGTTTCGAACTTGACCTAGATATCATTAAGGTGAACATTCTGACCAATTTAAATGAAGATGTTTTGAAATATATGGCCTCTAGAGAGGTCACAAGGTTTTTCTATTTTTAGACCTACTGACCTAGTTTTTGAAGGCACATGACCCAGTTTCGAATTTGTCCTAGATATCATCAAGGTGAACATTCTGACCAATTTTCATGAAGATCTTGTGAAATATATGGCCTCTAGAGAGGTCACAAGGTTTTTCTATTTTTAGACCTACTGACTTAGTTTTTGAAGGCACGTGACCCAGTTTCGAACTTGTCCTAGACATCATCAAGATGAACATTTTGACCAACTTTCATAAAGATCCCACAAAAAATGTGACCTCTAGAGTGGTCACAAGCAAAAGTTTACGGACGGACGGACTGACGGACGGACGCACGGACGACGGACGCCGCGCGATCACAAAAGCTCACCTTGTCACTTTGTGACAGGTGAGCTAATAAAAACATACCGACTGATACTTGCCAAAATCATAAATATGATATCTATAAACGAACAATAGCACAATTTACACGCGATACTTATTTATTCACATTCATTTACAATAACTGAACAGACGCTTTGTAAAGGGAGTGAACTCTAAGAGAAGCTAGTGCGTATATTGATGGGGACAGTACGTTTGGGGTTGGAAACAGATACAGCTAAACATACTATGGATTACATTGTAATCTATAATGCTACAGGAAGAGGTTGTTCTGGAAGAAACAAGACGCAGATGTCAAATATCAGTGTGCGCAAAAATACATACATTTATCCCTGGCAAAGCATTTCAAAAATAAAAATCATGTATTAACAGTACGTGAATTGCCTTGTTTGCACACGATTTTTCTCCCGTTTATACATGGGCGGATCCAGTGAAAAAAGTAGTTTTTATGCAAGAATGTAATAAAATATCGGCGATATATCATTTTCTCGGTACGGATTTACTTTACGTTACCTTACATTTAGAGAGAATATGTGTTAAGCAGCAAGTTAGCCCAGTCGGTAGAGCACTCTCTCTCTGTGTAAGGGAAAGGTCCAAAGTTCGAGTCCCTAACTGAACGCATACTTTTTGACAATTTGCTCAGAAAGTGGGTCTTTAGCATGCTTGCTTGGACAGTCTTGGAACGTTTGCATTATTGTGTTCTTTTGGAATTCGAGGACGAATTTACAATTTGTTTGGAAGTGGGGGGGGGGGGGGGGGGGGTGGGGTGAGGGTGTCGAGGTACGGACTTGGTCACGTTAAAGCCTTTATAAGATCTCCATAATTGAAACCAGATATTACAACAAGGAATGCATCAAACATAATGTCCATTCCCAATAAGCGTACCTAATCCTGTTATCGAAATTACATTGAAAAACAAAATTAATTAACTACTTATTTCCAGGTGAATTAAGGTAAGAAATATCTAATTAATAAAAGAAAATTATATTAAAAGTTTTGGCATTTGAAATTGGGTTAAAAGTTTTGTAATTTAAATTGTGGGGTTTTTGTTTTTTTAATTAAACTTTTCTAGGATTTTTTTTTTTTTTTTTTTCAATTTTAAATTTTAAACCCTCTATTTTTTTAATTTGGGTTTTTACCCCTTTTAAAAATATTTAAATTTTTCCCCCGTATTAAAAAATTAATCAAATGTTCTAAAATATCATTTTGTTTGGGGTTTTAAATGATATTGAAATTTTATTTTTGTAACAATTTGTAATAATTAATAGAATCATCAAATCGTTATTTCCATACCAAAAATTTTTTTTAATTTTTCCCCGCGATCAACTAGTCCCCCCCTTTTTTTTGTTTCCATTGCCGTCAATATCCCATATGTGAACCCAAAAAAATTTTTTTTTTAGTTTTTTTCGACTTTTAAAAAATTTTTAAAAATCCACACTATACAGTAAAAAATCAGATTTTCTTAGGAGTGAAATTTTTAAAACATCCCGTTTTTAAATCCCTTGGACGTTTTGGGAAAATTTTTACATGAAATTGTTTAAAAAAAATTTTAAGTATTCAGTTGGGGCTGAATTTTTTTTCCAAAAAAAAAGGTTTTATGTCATATGGTGAAACTTCTATAATTAAATACTCAAAAAAAAATTTAAAAAATTTTTCACTCATGAAAATTTTTGAAAATACAGTCAACCCTTTTTAAATTTCCCGGGGTTTAACAAAACTTTTTTAAAAACCCTTTAAACATTAATTGGGTTTTTTTTTTTAAAAAAACCCCCGTTTGCGCCCAACTATTTGGGGGTGTTAAACGTGAATTTTGAAAAAGGCCCAGGGGTTTTTTTAATTTTAGCATTAAAATCCCGGGAGGTGGTTTTAATGCTACAAAAAAAAGTAAAAACTACTTTTATTTTAAAATGGGAACAAAAAAAAAATGTGGGTTATATTGGTTTTCCCAAACCCCTACCCCACAGATCTTACCCTTTGGGGAAAAATCCCAAATTGTGTTTTTTTTCTTTTGTATCAAAAAATTTTAAATGTGTGGCTGGAAAAAGGGAATTGGGGAACTTTTTGATGAAAAAAAAACTTAAAATTGCGTATGGAGTCTTGCGGGCCGCTCAAAAGGGGAAAAATAAGGGGAATTTAACAAAAAATTCTTAGTTTAACACGAATTTAAAAAACATTAAGACCCCTTTTTGTTTCAGTCACCCTCAACTTTGAAAACCTTTTTTTTGTTATTTGAAAGGGATATTTGTTAACTTCCAAATTGCTTTGTATAAAATTTTAAAACCACTTTTCCTTTGTAGGGGGGAAATTAAAAAATTTAAATTTTTTGAGGGGTTTTTTGGAATGTAAAGATACCTTTTTACCCAAATTTTGGGCTAAATAAAAAAAAAACCCGATCTGAAATTGTAAAACCGGTATAAGGGGTTTTGTATTGAAGGAAAAATACATTTTGCAAAAAAAAGCAAAAAAAAAAAAAAAAAAAAAAAATTTTGGGAAATTTTTCCCCCAAAATCTGTTTCCCACGCCGGGGAAAAAAAAAATTTTTAAAAAATTATGTAATTTATAATTTTTTGCCCAAACATTCCAACTATTTAAAAAAAAAAATAAATAAAAAATTTTAAAAACATTTTTACGTATTTTTAAAGGGGGTTTCACTTCACTTGTTTTTAAATGAGTACATATCTGCCATTTTAAATTTTTCTTTTTTCAAAAAACTTTCCCCGAAAAAAAAAAAAAAAAAAAAAAACGGAAACCTTTTTAAAAAAAATAAAGGGGAAAACGTTTTTGGCGAAAAATTTCCTTTTGGGAACAAATGCACCCCTCCCAAATAATAAATTAAATTTCTAAAAGTGGGGGGCCGGGAAAAAAGAATTCGATAGTTCTTTTGAAATTTTTTTCTTTTTTAAAGTTTTTTTTTTTAAAAACAGAAACTTGCTAGGAAATTTTTTAAAAATGAGATTAACAATATTTTGAATTTCCTAATATAGAAATAGGTTAAAAAGGGCCCAAAAAAACTCAAAAAAATATACTTTGGGCAGCCCCCTGCAAAAAAAATTTGAAAAATATTTTTGCAGAAAAATAAATGACCAGAAATTTTAAAAATGATTTTCAGACAAAAGTAAAAATGTGGGGGAAAAGAAATGGCTGTTTATGCATGGAAATAAAGGGTTGGGTTTCTTTTTGTGAAAATTTATTAAAAATTTTGTGTTTTTAGTAAAGTAACCCGCTTCAGGTATAATTTTTTTTAAAAACCCAAAATAAAAAAATGTAAGAATGAGAATTGAAATTTTTTTCAAAAACTACAAAATTTTACTAAAAAAAACACATGTCATAAAATTTTAAAAAAAGAAAATGAAATATTTGAAAAATTTTTCTAAAAATGAAAATGAAAACAGAATAAATTATTTTCTCCATCAATCCATTAGAATCCTAGGGCTTTCCCAATTTAAAAACTAAACCTTAACATTAGGCCCCCCGAAAATTTTCTTCTTGTTTTCGTTTTGATTTTAAAAACCTAGACAACTAATATACGTATTGTCAAACTTTTACAAAAATAATGTAAAAATTATAGTGGTACAAGGGATTTCATTACAGGGAATTTTGAATACTAAATTAAAAAAAAATTTTGCCCAATACCTGTTAAAAAAAAATTTAAGTTTGTTTTTGCTTTTATATTTAACCCAGTTTTGAATGACGTAAATTCACAGTTGCACGACACAAAAAAAAAAAGGGAAATTTTAGTGTAAATACAAAAACCCTTTCAAACCCCCAATATTTTTAAAAATTACTAAATTTTTAACATTTTTTTGCCCAAAACCTTGTTTTCCAAAAAATTATTTAATTCACACTATTACGTTGAATTTTGGGGGGCCGTTCCCTTATTTCCTTAATCCCATAAAATTTGGGGAATTTGGGATCCTAAATTATCGCCGGAACGGGCTTTTTAAAATTTAAAAGATATTCCCCAAAGAAAAAACGGTAAAAGTAAACCTTCCCGCCCTTTCCCCAAGGTTTGTGTAAAAAAAATTTACTTTTTAAAAATTGGGTGTTTTTATAAACCGGTTAGAACTCACCTTTGTCGAAAGGGGCAAAAATTTGTAGCTACTCCTATAGACTGGCTCCCTTTTTCCATTTTTTGTTCTTATTTAAAATTTTAATTTTTTTTTTAATAAAGGGAAAAAATTTCCAGCAGGTTTTTTTCAACATTGACTTTTTTTTTATTGCCCCTGGCCCCCAAACATAGGTAGGGGTTACCCAAATCAATAAATTGGGGTTTTTAAAGGGTTAAAGGTTTGCCCTTATTTTTGGTTGCAGTTTTTAATATAAAAAAAACCGTAGCCATGGAGCCGGTACTATATATTTAAAAATGTCTGAAATTTTCAATTTCCCCTCAAAAATTTTTTGAATCAAGCGCAAAGGGTTAAAACCCAAAGGGAATTCCAGAGATTTAAAGAAAAGCATCTGAAATTTTGGTTAAAATACCCCCTATAAAATTACCAAAACCCTTTTTCCATGGCCCAGTTTTTTTAAATTTTGAATAAAACATTGGGTCATTTTATTTGTTTAAAAAAGGGGTTTTAATTGCAGAGAAAAAACAGTTTTTGTTTCCGGGGAAAAAGATCCCAATTGATGTATTATTTAAAAATGTTTTTTGAATAAAATTTAAGGGAAATTTTAAAAACAAAAAACCTTGAAATTTAAGTATACCCGTAAACCCAATTAAAGAAAAAGCAGTCCATTTTAGAGTTATAGAATAGAATTTTAAAAGGGTCTGAAAGGATAACAAGTAGCATTTATTTTTAACAAAAAATTTAATTTTTTCCGACGAAATCGGGGGAGAAAAAATTGTAGTTTTTTTTTGTTTTAAGTTGAAATTATCACGAAATATACCCTAGTATTTTTGTTAAATGATTTGCAAAAAAGAGAGAGAAATGTCTTCTATTAATGTTTTCCTGTGAAACAAAAAAAAAAATTTTTTCAAAAAAAAATATTGTAACTTTTTTTAAAAAGTTAAGTTTTTTAAAAAAAAAAAAAACAAAAATGTATCAACAAAAAAATCTTTTGTTGTTTTTTAAATAATTTTACTGGACCTTTAAAAATGAAAAAAACCCCATGCCCCACGAAAATTTAAAAACAAAGCACTGCCTCAATGGGGAAAATCAAACGGTTTTCAACTCCCCCCGTAACTTTTGGGAAAGAACTGTTGATGTTTGGAAAGGGGCCCGGGGGGTACAAAATTTTTTCAAGTCAAATATTAAATGTCTATTCGGTATATGCATGTTCCCGTAGAGGGATCGATTTTTTTTTTCCCGTAGTTTCCCCCGGATCGGTTTTATCGTTAAAGGAAAAATTTAAAATAAAAAACAAACTCCCCATTTTTGTAAAAATAAACAAGACATTGGGGTTTCCAGACAATTATGCGGCAGTATTGGGCCCAAGGAAAAAAAAAGGTTATTCTCCCAAAAAACCCTTTTGTCGGGGACCTTGTGCACGCGCCGGAAGTAAAAATTTTTTTTAATTTTCGATAGATTAGTATAAATCCCCTTGTAAAATGTTTGTTCCTTTAAAAAGGATCGGTAGGATCTTTTCCCCCGTTTGTTTTGTAGTATTTTTAAAACAAAAAAAGAAATTTTTTGTAAGGGAAGTGGGGTAAAAAGATTTTTTAGAAAAATTTAAAGAATTACGCTTTTAGATATTTTTCTTTTTATGCTTTTAAATACCAATATTTTTTTGTTTAAAGGCACTAATTTAAAAAGCAGGATATGATACTATTTCTTTTCCGTTTTTTCCCTTTTAAAAAGCTGCATTTAAAATAATCTTGTCATAAAATTGGTGGATTTGGAAAAAACTCTAATCAGAAATGAAAAACGCGATTTAAAAAATCTTTTTGTACTTACGAAAATTTTATTTGAAATGAAATTTTTTTAAGTAAAAAAAGGGAAAAATTCGGCAAAAAATTTAGGTAGAGTTAAAAAAAAATAGTCAGTGGCCTTACATAAACTAATGGCATTAAAGCATTTTGTAAAATTTTCAATTTAAAATATCGTTATTATTTTACAGAAAATTTGCCTCACAAAAAAAATTTAAAATTTAAAATTTTATTTTCAAAGTTTAAAAAAAGGGAACATAAATCGGGTAATATCCGGGTTAAAAGTTTTGGGATTGCCAGGGGCCCCAATAATGAAAAGGGAAGCCCATTTGTAAAATTTTTCCCCCAAATACTTTGCAGCAGTATGGGAGATATGAATTTTTACCCAAAAATTTTAAAAACCAAAACTTTGTAGGGGCGCGTTTTGGAAAGCAGGGAAGTTTTTTTTTTCTTATTTTTTTTCGAAAGGTGGAGTTTCCTTGCCTCCCAAAGGGGGGAAATTAGTTTGATTGAGTGCGAAGGGATGAATTTTTCCCGGGCCCTTTCCCTTTGGGGGTTTTTAAAAAAAGT
Organism: Mercenaria mercenaria; assembly: GCF_021730395.1. NCBI lineage: Eukaryota > Metazoa > Mollusca > Bivalvia > Venerida > Veneridae > Mercenaria > Mercenaria mercenaria. The sequence goes on along the minus strand of NW_026463187.1, from coordinate 31,531 downwards.
TTTTCAAAAAAAGGGCCCTTTTTGGTGACGTAAAAACAGTAGGGCATATTTGACGTCATAAATATAAAAAAGGGGAAAGGGAAAATCCCCGAAATTTACGTTTTTCCCACGACTATTTGAACGTGTTTGGGAAAAGGAAAATGTTCTTACATTTTTAATATGAAAGGGGCAGCTTTTTTTCCCCAAACCCTTTCCCGCAAAATTTTGATAAAAAATTCGCTAACGCTGGGGTTTTTTCCCATTCAACACTTTTCCCTTTTGGGTGGGGAAAAAAGGGTCTCACCCCAGGCATGTAAGGGTTTAAAAGTCACTATCTTCTAATTACCCCCCCAAAATTTTTTAAAAAAAACCAAAAAAACTTTGTCGTTTGCCCCTTTATAAAAATTTCAAAATTTTTTTTCCCCGGAAAAATTTTAAAAATTTGGCCTTACGTTGTACCAATTTTGTAAAAAAAGGGTTTCCCTTCATTGATCCCCCTAAAATGCTTTCCCAATTTATTCCCAAGCTGTTTTAAATTTTTTCCTCCGAAAGGCACAAAAAATTGGGAAAATTTTTAAAAATTACGTTTTTTTTAAATCAGTGTCCCAAGTTGTACAAAACCTTACCCCATATATTTTTTGGGTTTTCATTTCGGGATTAATTTGTTTCTTACATTCCCTTATTGGGCAAAAATAAAAAGGGGCTTTGCTTTTTTCCAACTGAGGGTTTGTTGTTGTTTTTATATATTTTATAAGAACGTTTAAATCAAAAAAAGTTAACCAATGCATTATCAAAATTTTTTGTACCTTTTGAAAAATTAGGGACAATCTGGCCGGGGGATTTAAAGGGCATCTAAACGAAAAATTTAAATTTAGGGTTATGTTTTCCCTCCTGTAAAAAACAAAAGTACCGTTTCGTATTAAAGAAAGGGACTATAAAACCCCTGGTAAAAAACAGGTAGAGTTTTAAAACAAATTTTTTTTTTTTATTTTTATTGTAAATTTAAATTTTTAAAAAAAAAAACTTCCTCGAAAAAAACTGAAACTCCCAAATTTGTTTAGAAAGTAATTTTTTTTTAAAAAATAATTGAAAAAATTAAAAAAAAAAATATATAGATCTATATAATTACTCACCTTTTAAAAATTAAAAAAAATTTATTTTATAGCTTTTTTGGAAAAATTTTAAAAAATAGAAAAAAACCCTTTTTCCATATAAAAATTTTAAAATTTTGACCCTGTTTCTGCTATGTTTTTATTAAAAAACGCATAAAACAAAGAAATAAAAATAAGGTCAAAAAGAGGCTTTTTAATGAGGGGGGATGAGGGGACACACAGGCCTTTTGGGGGTTTTTATAAAGATTTAAAAGTTACAGTATTTGCCCGGGTTGGGATAACCCCCTGGTAATTTTGGAAAATTTCCCTTAAACCCTCTTACAAAAAACTAAAACGAAAAATTGGTGGGGTGGGGGGGGTTTTTTAAGATTTTATGAAAAAGGGGCCCCAAAACCTCCTTAATTTAAAAAAAAATTTTTCATTAGAATTTTTAATTAAAGTGGGGTTTCCGGTTTTTGGCATTACGCAACCTGCAATGGGGGTTTTTTCCCCCACGTAAATTTTCTCCCCCGGAAATCAGGGGGTTTTAAGACAGTTCGTTCCCCGGGGGGGGGCGTATGTTTTTGGTGACGATTTGAAAAAGCATTGTGTTAAAATATTCTTTCCCCCCACCTTGAAAATTCAGGGGAGAATTGGGAAAAAGTTATTTGGGAAAGGAACGGGGGTTTGTACGGGTACGGGAATCCAGGAAAAACTTGTTAGGTTTAATTTCCCGTCGTTAAAAAATGATTAAAATTTTCTTTTGCAAAAGGGCGTTAAACCCCAAAAAAAAACAAAAAAAAATAACAAATTATGAATGTGATAATAGTCGGGGTTTTTCCCTCCTAAAAAAATTAACCCTCGGAAAAGGAGGAAAACCCCCAAAGCAAAAAAAACAAACAAAAAAAACTTTTGTCTTTATTCCAGATTCCCAAATGAGTGTTCCCTTTATTTTTTTATTTATTTTTTTTGGTGTTTTAAAATGTTTGAAAAATTTTTTTGTATATTTTTTTTTCCCAAAAGGGAAAACAGTTTATGTTTAAACAATTTCTAAAATGCTTTATTTTTGCAATCTTTTAAATTTTTTACAAAAAAAATTTTTTTAACTTTTGATTTTAAAATTTTTGAAAATATTCCCCAGACATTACCCCCCAATTCCCTGGTTTTGGTGGCTTTCCCAAAATGATAAAAGAAAAGGTAAATAGAAATTTTTTAATTTTACATAATAAAAATTCTGGGGATAATATAAACAGATGGAGAAAGAAAAATTATACAAAAATTTATATGTATTTTCCCTAAATGTTTTTTTACAAAAAATTACATTTTAAAAATTTTCCCCAAAGATTTTGTTTTTATTCAGGGAAAAAGGTTTTATAAGAGCCATCCAGGGAAAAAATAGTGGGTTTGCGCCCAGCACCCCGCGCGTTGGTCAGGTTCCTTTGCTTTTTCGTTTTAAACCCCTATTGGAAAAATTGTTAAAACAGATGGTTTCCCGACCACACCCCCGGGGATCTTTGGTTGGTTGGACCCATGCTGCCCCCAAACCCCTATGTTTTTTTTCCCTAGGGACGGCAAAAACCCAAATTACCCATTATAATAAATAATAATAAATTTCTAAAAAAATTTTTAAGCTAATAAAATAGGCCAGTGTGGGAAACCAAAGGGAAAATAGTATTAAACCTCCTCTTTTTTTATTTTTATTTTTTGCTGAAGTTGCATTATTTCATGTTTTTTGTGTGAAAAAAAATACCAAAATATCAATAACGTTAGTCCCTGAAATTTTAAAATTTTGTGTATTTTTACCCTTTTTTTTTTTTTTTTGGAATTTTTTTTTAAATTTTCCCGGGGGTTAAACCCTTTTTTTTTCCCCTTCAAGTTTAATTTATACAGCTTTGCATTTTGGTGGGGGAAATTCAATTTTAAAACAACACACCCCCTTTTTTCCGAAAATTTGACAAATTTAAAATTCCCTTTCTTTTGCAATTCTTGCGGGCGTAAGGGGCCTTTTAAATTTTAAATTTTATAGTGTAACCCGATAATGATAAAATTGTGGAAAACCCAAGTGGGGCCCTTTAAAAAAATGAAAAAAAAATTTCACGTTTTTGGAAAAGTTTTTTAGTTGGGACTTTTTTTTGGGGGGTTAAAAATCGACTTTTTAAGTGTTTTTCAATTTTTTTTGACTAATTAAAATTGATTTTCCAGTAAATTTTTTTTCCCTTTTTTTTGGCGTTTGAAAAAAAATTTTGTTTTTTCCTTAGGGGGTTTTTATTAAAAAAAGGCCCCAAAAGGGAAAATTTATGTAAAATACGATTTTAACTGAGCCTCCTTTATAATTTTGATTTAAAACCCCGAAAAAAGTATCATGAAAGTATAAGCAAATTTGGTGATTATTTTTTGTTTGGGTTTTAAAACCCCAAAAAGATATAAAAAAAAACCCAAAAACAAAACTGGGAAAAGGGCCCAAGAGGATAACAGTAAGTACCAGGAAAATAAACCAAAATTCCCGTAACAGATCCCCTCTGTAAAAGGTGATAAATTTGTACTGTCGTTTTCGATGGGAAAAAAAATGAAAAAAAGGGCCTGCTTTTTTTACTTTCTAAAAACATTTAAAACATTTTTTTTAAGTTATTCTAAAAGGTGACAAGAAAGGGTATTTGAAAGTTTGAACGTGGGTCCGTCCCCGGGGCGTGTCCTTTTCACATTTTTCTTGTAAATCGATAGAGATAATTTTTTAAAATTTGGGATTTGACGAAGTTTTAACATTATATTTTTTCCAGGGTTCGATTGCGGAGTGAAATAACCCCTTCCCAAAAAAAAGATAATCCCCAGTGTAAAAAATTTTTGACGTAACGTTTTTAAATTCGGGAGATTTTGGTAAAGGCCCTTTTTTTATATAGTAAAAAAAACTAAATTTTTTTTAAATGTTAAACAGGAAAAGAAAAATTTGAAAAAAAGAATAAAACATTTGTCCCTTTCCCCACATTAAATTTAAATAAATTGATAGAATTTCTCGGCAAAACGTTCGATTTTTATCATTTATTAATGATCAAAATAATAACCTAACTCACGCAATTGAATGCCGTTTTAAAAATGCCACCTGTATAAAGTTTAACATTATCAATTAATTTGATTCATAGGTTTTTTATCAGGGTTTACAACCCCAAAAGAGTTTTAAAAAAGGGTTTTTTGGGGGGAAAAATTTGGAAGGCGGGGGTTTGTTTTTCTTTTTTAATAAAATTTTTTTTGGGGCAAAGTTGAGCGCCGGGGATAAAAGAGGAGAATCGTCAAATTGTCTTGTTTTTTACTCAATATAAAATTTAAAAACACTTTTTTGCCCCAAAATTTTAAAATTAGATTTTTTAAAAATGTTAAACTATTTAAAAAGCAAAGGTTGCCCCAAAAGGTTTTTTTAAAATTTTTTTGTTTGTTTTTATTTTTTATTTATTTTTTTTTCTTTTTTCCCTATTTTGGGCAAAAATGTGCATTTTTTTAAGGGGTTGGGGAGAGTAGTTAAAAATGGGTTTCCCAGAGGTCAAAAAAATAATGTTAAATTTTTTTCATTTTAAATTTAAATTTGTTTTTTATTTTTAGTTCAAAGGGTTGTATATAGAAATACAGAAAAAAAAAATTTGGCGAAAAATGTTTTAAAAAGAAAATATGTAATTTTCTTTTTACTTTACGATCCCTTTTAAAGTTTTTATACTAGAATGTAAATAAATTAAAATTTTTGTTTTTTAAAAACAAATTTTGTTATTGCCCGAAAAAAGATAAAGTAAAAATTTGACCAAAGATTATAAACCCCATTTTAAAAATTCCCGGGAATTTTTATCCCTTTTTTTTTAATTTTTAGTTTAGAGATTTTCCCAAGATTATTTCTAATTAAAAAACAAAAAAATAAAGAAATATGTTAAAATAAAATATAAATTTTTAATTTTTTCCCCGATTTTATTAAAATTTTTGGGTTTTTAAGAACTTGTCATTTATTTCCCTTTTTTTTTTAAAATTCCCAAGCAAATTTTAAAAAAAAAAAATTTTTTTCTGGTTTGTAAAATTTTAAAAAAAACATAATTTTGTTTTTTAAATTTAAAAAAGTTAAGGGAAATTTTTAAAATCGGAAATTTTTTCACATTTTACAAATTTAAAGCAAAAAATTTTTTCCCCTTTTCAAAAGGGAGGTTTTTTACGGTTTTAAATAAAGGGAAAAAAAAATTGGTTTTAAAAATTTTTCCCCGATTTCATGGTTTTTTAAAGTTTCAAGGTGGACAATATTTATAATGTTAAATACAAATTAACGTCATTTAATAAAATTAAAAAGCGTAAAAAGAATTTGTTTCAGTGCGCTTTTACCCGGTAAAAAAACATTTTAAATGCCCGTTTTCATGTTTACATTTTGTTTAAAGTTTTAGTCGATGGAAAATAAAGTAGATTTTTGATATTGTAAGTAAAAGTGCAAGAAAAAATATTGTCGAAAAAATTACGGGCCCGGGATACAAAAAGGAAGGTCTAATAGTAAACAGTTTTTTTTCCCAAAACAATTTCAGAGTTCCGAAGTTTTTTTTCCCTCTGTTGTTTCCTTTTTTGAAAATGGCCCGCCTTTTAAAATTTCCAATTTTTCCGCAGAAATGATCTTTTTAAATTTTGGGTAACTATAAGAAAAGGCAGCCAAAGGCAAGGTCAGAAGGTTTTTAAAACCCTTTTTTAACCTTTTCCCTTTTATTTTTGACGATGTTTTTTTTGCCCAAAAATTTTTGTCTTTTAAAATTTTCCCGAATTTATTTTAAAAAAGGGGACTTTATTACATGTATTTTCCCCTTCTGATTTAACAAGATTTTTTGGTTTTGAAAATTTTTTTCCTTGTGTATCCCAAAAGTTGAGGGTTTTTGGGAAAATTTTTTTTAAAATTTTGTGGGACAGTGTTTTATTTTAAAGCCTGATTTTTTTTAAATATTTTTTTTTTTACTTAAGTTTTCATTTTCTAAAAATTGTTTTTTTTTAAACTTTTAGAATTGTATTTTGGTTCTGAATTAGGCCAAAAACGGTTCTGATATAAATGAAAAAAAATTCCAAAATTGAAGATGCATAAGGGCCCAAAAAAACTTTGAAATAAAGAAATTAGTTAAAACTTTTAAATTTTTTTTTTCTTTAAATTTGAATTTTGGAAAATCATCTTTTTGATTCCCGAACCCCTGAGCAATTAAAAAAAAACTTTATTGCTAATGACTCTGATTAATTTGGCCCGGGGAAAAAATGGGACAAAAAAGTACGTGGTTTTTTTGTTGTTTAATAAATTTAAATTTTCAAATGTGTGTGTTTTCAGTTTATTTGCAAAAAAATTTTTCCAAAGTTCGAACCCTTTAAATACAGTTTTTAGAAAAGTAGTTTTAAAATTTTGAATGGCGTAAGGATTTTTTAAAATTTACATCGGAGGTTGGGGGGGCCCCCTTTACTAAAATTGTTTTTAAGTTTTTTAAATTTGGGATTGATAAATAAAGGGAAACTAAGAGAACGCGTGGGGGTTGTTTTTATTGTGGGTTTCATGTTTAAAGTTTTGACCCTAGCAAAAAAAAAGAAAGTCTCTAAAGGGGGGGGCTCTTTATAAAATAAAACGCTACTGCGGTTTTTTTTTTGGGCCCTTGGGTAATCCTCCTTTGAAAATTCCATGTTAAATTTTTTTTCTTGTTGTACGGTCCTTCCCTGTGTTGCCCCTTAAAAATTGTCAAAAAATGGTAACTTCCCCGGTGGGAATTTTAAAAACATTTTTTAGTGAAAATGGTACAAACATTTAAAGGGGCCCAAAAATTTGAAATTTAAAAATTAAAGGATTGCGGGTTGAAATTTGGTTTTAGTTCCCTTCATCCCTTTTTTAAAATTTATTAGAATTTGATTACTAAACCTAAACCGTAAATTCAATTATATTATAAGTTTTAAAATGAAAAAAGCAAGTTAAAACAGGTTTTCTATTGTTTGATATTTATCAGAAAAATTTCAAAAAAAAAATAATTAGTAGGTTTTTTATTTCCATCTTTTTTTAGAAGTATGAAAATAGTGAATTTTGCGAGTAGCAGTACCCGCCCCATGCTAAAAAACTTTTGTAATAAAATGCATTTTGCCAAAAAAGGTAAAATTTGTGATTTCTTTAAAAAAAAACATAAAAAAGGAACGAAGAATTGTTTTTGTTTTTTTTTTTAAAAAAAAAGAAAATGATTTGAATTATTTTTCATCAATCCCGATTGTAATTTGTAGAAGATTTAATTCCCCTTAAAAAATTCATTTAAAACGCACATGGGCATTTTTTTAAATTTTGTTTTTTTTTAAAACCCTGGGAAAACTGGGATATTTTATTGTAATATTTTTAAACCTAAAATTTTTTGTTTTTGAAAATTTATGTCAGTGGAGAAAATTGTACTTATGTAAAACCCTTTGTTTTTAAACAAAAGTTTGATTTTATTACAAAATTTTTTTTTTAAGTGTGTAAAATTCCAGGTTTTTTCTATATTAAATTTTAAATTTTAAATTTTTTTTAAAAACCCCGAAAAAATTTTCATTGATTGTCTAAATTTGAAAAAAAAATATGTTGTTAAGAAGATATTTGATTTAATGTTTTCGAAAGAAGTTCTAATAAATAGATCCAAAGTTTTCCCAATTTTTTTGGGCATTTGTTTGGGAAAGGGGGGCCAAAATTTGGGAATTATTTTCCCCTGTGGATGAATTTTTACATAAAATTAAGGGCATTTTTTTGCTGTTTTTTTAGTTTTTTTATTTTTTTTTAAAACGAAAGTTTTGGGGTTTTTTCTTTTTCGGACCCCCTTTTTGAAATCGGAAAAAATGGGGTATTTACTTCATTTTGGGTTGCATTTTTAAATTCAATATTTTAAAACCCCCTTTCCTTGTGTTTTCTTGGAAAAAAAAATGTAAAGGATAAACTTGTGGAAAAAAAGTACGACCCAAATTTAAATTAGAAACTTTAACAAAATTGTTTTTAAAAAAGCTGAAAATTAAAAATTAAAAAAATAAGAATTTCTTTTTTTTGGGATAAAACCTTTTTTTATATAATTGGGGAAAGGTTTAGTGATTTTCATTGAGTTTTTGGGGCTTAATTTTTGGCAAAATTATTTTTTCGCATGGGTAAGTGAAAGGGGGAAATTGTTTAATTGTGGGTGAATAACAAAATTTTCATTGAAAGTTTTTTTTTATATGTGTTTTTGTCGAAATGGGATGTAAGGGTTTAAACTTATTTGAACCCCACTGAGTCCCCTTTCCCGGATAACCCGAATGGTGGGATTTTTAGTCATGGCGGGTTTAACCCCGGGACCCCCCCAAAGGGTCGGCCCATTTAACCCCCGAATTGGGGCGGCCCCCAAAAAATTAAACCAAAAAAACTACTACTTCTCCCCAAGTGTATGGTTTATACCACTGTAACCCTTTTTTAAATCAAACCCTTGGGAAACCCAATTTAATGTTTTTTTTTTTATCTTAAAAATCAGGCTTTTGTGAATGCTATTTAAAACCCTTTGCGCCAAAAATTTTTGGGGGGACTGGAATGCATAGATATTAGGGATGTTTTTTCCCTTTTAAAAAACGAAATTTCAGAAAGAAAAACTATCAAAGACCCCATAAATTTGGGAAAAAAAATTTATTTTGTGATAGGATTGTTAAAATTTTTTTAATTGAATAATTTTTAAAAAGGGGGTGTTGGGGAAAAAAAAGAAATTTGGACGTATGTTTTGCCCTTTTCCCAAAACCCCCTATTCTTATTTTTTTGTTAAATTTTAAAAAATGAAATTTTTTTTTCGGAGATTAGGCCCAAAGAACGTAAGTATTGATTGGAAAATATCAAAAAATGGGGGCTATGATTTTCAAAAAATTGTTTAAAATTGAAAAATTTAAAGTTAAAATTTAACCCTGTGTCGTATGTATCAACCTTTTAGTATTTACATTACATTGTATAAATTTAAATTTTGAAAAAATATGTTTTGTTTTTCCCTAAGAAAGTAGGCCCTATGGACGTCAAATCACTTGTTATAATTTTTCTGTTTTGGGAGGGCCCGTAAAGGTTCCATATTTGGGTCTATTATAAAATATAACGCTTTCTAAATTTAAATTTATAGGGGTGCAAACCCCGGGGGGTCTTTTAATGAATAAATACTGATAAAGTAAAGTTAAACGTCCAACTATTTTGGTGTGCAAAATTTTAATTACTGTAGTGCTTTTATCCCCTTTTTATTATACAAAAGAAATAAAGAAGCGATCGCAAAATATCCTAAACTGTTTTACCCCCGATAAGATTATTTTTTTTAAAAATTTTTTAAAATCGCATTAGGCCCCGGAATAAATTGAACAATTTTTTTCCTTTTTTATTTTTGGGCCCCCTCTTGGCGGGCGACGTTTTCAAAGGGCAAACATTATGGAAATTACGGGCAAAACCCAAAATCTCCCTTTTGGGGAAAGAAATTGATTATAAGGTTCCCTTTTTAAGGGGAACCCAAATTTCAGCATTTTGCCCGCAGTTTAAAAATAAAAAATTTTTCAAGAATAACAAATAAATTTTTTTATGCCCGGCATCAAATCGCCCGGGGACTGTGGCTAATATTTTGGGAAATTGGATTTGGGAAAAAAGATGAAAATAGGTATAAATGTATTGCGGTGCATTGACCCGTTTTAAAAATTTTTAACAAAAAAGGCGTATTTTTTTGATGAAAAATTTTCCCCCTTTAAAAAAAGTTTAATTTTTTTTACCATCTTTAAATTTTTTTCTTTTTTATATAAAAAAATGCGCCCCATCCTCAAAAATAATAACGTATTTACGGGGGGCAAAATTTTTTTTCCCTTTTCAAAAAAAAAAGAAAATTTTTTTTAAGCGAAAAATTTAACGATTAATTATTTATCTTTTAATGAAAGGGCCCCCCGTTTAAATTTTTTTAAAAAAAATCACGAAATTTTAGGGAAATTTTTTACCCGGGGAAGGTCAGAATTTTGTCTTTGTTAAAAAAAAAAATCTTTTAGGGGTCTTTGGTATCTTTAAGAAAAGTCCCCTTTTTCCAAACCCTTTTTTTAAAGAAATTTTTTCACAAAATTAAAGACAAAAATGAAAAAATAAAAGGGGTTTTTTAATTCCTTTTTAAATGCCCGTCAAATTTTTTGTTTCCCCGCTACCCCAAAAAAAAAGCACCCTATTTTTCTCTTTTAATTCCCCCAAAAAACGCCCTTTTTTTCGGTTTTGATCCCCCAAAAAATTGCCCTTGGGGTTTTAAAAATTTAAAAAAACCCTTAATTTAAAAAGCGAAGGGTTTTTGGGGTATAAAAAGTGAAGTAAAAGAGCGTTTTTTTAACAAATTTTGGGGAAATGGGGAAAAATTTGATGTATTTAAAAAACAGAAAATTCCTTTTTGAACAAGGGAAACTTTGGGAAATTTTGATTTTTCAAACAGACAAGAAAAAAGTCCCCCCCCTGGAGGGGATGCTTTAAATCCTGTACCAGGCCCCGTGTTTTACAAAACATTTTTAATATCCCTTTAGTTTTATTATGAACCCTTTTTAAAAAATGTCATTCTATCAAATACATATTTAAAATTAATTTAATTATACATATTTTCAATTTGGGCCCTTTTGTATTTTTGGTCCCGGTTTTTAGTTTTTAAAATTTTGTTTTAAAATTTATTTTCCCTTTTTGTAAACATTTCAAAACTGGGCCCTTTTTTTCTTTTATTTTAAAAATATCAATTTTTTTAAATTTTCAAAAAAAATTTTAAAAAACTTTCTCTTTAACCAAAAAGGAGGGTATCAAAAATAATTCGCCCTTTTTTTTACCGGCAAATAATTATCTTTGTCTGGCCCCTTTAAAACCCCTTTAACGTCTCTTTGAAATTTATCTAAGGTATAGGAAAAACCCAAAGTCCCTTTTTTGGAAAGCTACTAAAGGGTTTTTCTGTGTCCCCCTTTTCTCTGGGCTCTGTTTTCCCCCTTTCCCTTTGGGGGGTAAAAAATCCAAAAGGGTCTGACCCGGTGCAACCTTGCCACTGAGTATCAGGCCCAAAGATTCCCCCTTTCATGAATTAATTTTTTCCCAAAAGAAAGAGCGCCCGCTTCCCGGGGCTGAAAGGGCGCCCGGGTTCGATTTCCCTTTGGGCGCTTTCAAGGGTGTTAAAATCAGTTTTTTCCAATAATATGCTCAGCATTTTTTCGGATATAACCGGGTCTTCGCTAAAATCGACGCTGTATAAAAAGAGATTGGAGAATTTTTCTAAATTGGGGAAGTGGGGTTTTTTGGGTTTTACCCTTTTAAAATTAATTTGTGTAAAAAAGTAAATTTTTAAAGGATCCCATATATATTTTTATGCTGATTATAATTTAAAGGGGAAAAGGTTTTAACCCTTTTAGCGCCCCAAAAATTATTTTTTTGGTAAAAACAAACAAAAAACATTTTTTAGATAATTACAATTTTAACGAAAATGTCTTCAAATTTTACAATTTTTCTATTTTGCGAAGTAAAAACAAAAACGGGCCGCCCTAAACCCCAATCGTTACAAAGTTTTTGGTTGTGAAAAAAAAATACATTTTTAAACCTCGAAAGGTTTTTAATTGGGTTAAAAAGTTTTAAAAAAAATAACAGAGTATTTAAAATATATGACATTAAGGGGGTGGGGGGAACTTAAAATTTTTTTTTACAGTTTTAAAAACAAATAAAAACCCTTTTAAATTTTAAAGAATTTAAGAATTAATTAAAAGTTATATTGAAAAAGCTCTGAAAAGAACGCCAGGGTTAATTTTTAGTCGGGGTATTTCTGTACCATTTCCTTAAAATGGCGTCATTTTGGGGTCTATGGGAGCGTTTAAAGGGGAATATTGTTGGTGTAATCGAAATTTTATGGGTGAAATTTTAAGTAAATATATAAGGGGTTTGTGGCTGTCTTTGTTTAAAAATTATTACTAACGTTTAAGTTTAAAAATAAAAATACTTGAAAAAAAGAAGTTTGTCTGATTCGTTTGCAGAAAAATTTGGGGAAATTTAAAATTTGATGTGGCGGGCTAAAGGAAATTTTGTTTTTATCTACTTTTTTGTTCTTACGGTACCTTTCTTTTTAAAGAGAAAATTTAAGTTAGGAGAAAAAAAAACCTCGGAAAGAAAAATTCCCCAATCTTTGCCCCGTTGAAAATAACCCCCATATTTATTTTTATAATATTGTGCCCCAATGTCTGTAAAAGCCATAAATGAAAAAAAAAAGTATTTTAAAATCATTTTTTGGTTTTTGCCCTTTCCCCTTTTTATTTGTCCCCCAAAAAAACCCTTTTGTTTTTAATTTTTCCCAAAGGCCCAAAAAAAATGCCTTCGCCCCAAAAGACAAATTTTTGAAATAACCCTAGACCCTTGTGTAATATTTTTCAAAACTTTTGTTTTTAAAATTGTGAATATAGCCAGTCTAAAGCATATGTCTAATATCATATTACGGACTGTCCTTGAGAAAATTTCTAAAATAGACTGGCATTTGTCACTATTACACAGAATCAAAGAAAAATCTTAAATTTTATGACGAATTCTTTATCATCGGTCAAATGGCCAGTCTATCGCCGAATTTAACCCTACTCGAAATCTTGTAAAGGGCGCTGGTTGAAATAACTTGCACTGCTTCAGTAATGGAAAACAGAAATATTTGACCACGTACAAGTAGAACAGTATTTCATAAGCTAGTCTGGTGTAGACCCTACACCCAAATTGTAGGAGGAGCTTCCTTAAAATACATGAATGCGAGTGAGGTCAAGAAACGGTCAGTTTGTTCCATCCAGGTGAATCACCTGACTGACCCTGATAAAAGATTTTAGTAGAGTATTTGATCCCTGTTGAATCTTAGCTACACATGTACATAAGGTCAGAGGAAGTATTATAAATTACTGCTAGAATTGAGTTGATTGAAGAAAAACGGAAGATAATAAGTACATTGTGTTATTCTAAAACTCACTGCGTAACAGTTGAATTCTAAACAGGCACTATTAAATCATCAATGTTTTTTTAGTTTTAGTCTACAAAGAATCATTTTCAGGATTTTCTACAGTGGAATATATTATGGATTTAATTTGTACTATTTGATTTAACTTGACCACATTTTGAAGTGTTAATATGTAAAACTTTACAGATAAGATATAGGAGACAGTGTATCAATAGAATTTTGTAGGGTTTCAAATGATACAAACGTCTGAAAAATGCAACAAAGTTATACATGTAATGGGGCTATTCCAGAAATATCCACCCTTACCTGTGGGAAAGGAAGCAGTTTTTTTTTTTGGTTTACAGGGGGGCTAATTTTACAGTAGAGGGACAGGGGGGGGTTGCCTTGAGCGAAGAGGGGGGGGGGGGGGGTATTATGTTTCTTGTGTTGTTGATTTGCGTGTAAAGGGTGGGGGGGGGGGGTGGTATTTTAAGTTAAGCAGGATAGGGGGGGTATTTAAGTTAGAAGCAGGAAGGGGGAGGGGGGGTACTTTGAGGTAGCGGGGTGTGGAAGGGGGAGGGGGGGGGGGGGTTAAAATGTCTCCAGGATTAAGGGGGGGGGGATAATTTCTGATATAGCCCAAATGGAGGGGGGAGGGGGGGGGGATATTTTCTGATATCGCACGAATCGGGGGTATTTGAGGGATCCTCTTGGGATGGAAAAGGGGGGTTTTTTTTAGGTAACCGGGTGTGGAAGGGGACGAGGGGGGTAAATGTATCCAGGAGTGGGGGGGGGGGGTATTTTGAGGGGACAGGTGGTGGTGGTGGGGGGGGGGGTCGATTTTTGAGAACCTTAGATGTGTATGTGTTGGTGGTGGGGGGGGGGGATAGGGGATATTTAGTGAAACCAGTAATCACAGTGTGGCATGAGATTTTATGGAAATATGGTGTAGACAGGGTGTGGAAGGGGAGGGGGGGGGGGGGGGTATTGGGGGAACAAGGGGGGGGGTGTCTTTTTTGAGGAAGGAGCCAGAGGAGGAGGGGTGGCCTATTTTTTGTTGACTGTGGTTGTAATACAGTGTTGTGAGAGGCAATATTAATTGAATACTGTTGTAGACAGGTGTGGAAGGGAGGGGGGGGGGGTGGATTTGGAGAGATGGGGGAGGGGGGGGGGTCATTTTCAAGGAACACGGGGGATGGGGGGAGCTATGGTGGTCGTACAAAATCTGATGGTCAGTCAGTCACGCACATACACCAAACTGCGCTCGACAAAAATGGCTTCAACATGGGGGGTGGGAAGAACTTTGTGCTGGAATAGCTTTAGCTCATATGTTGGTTTGTACACATAGTAATGCAAGGGTCTAGTCTGAGGTCTACACGGTCGGAAGCAGCTTCTTTCGTCGGGGGGAGGTATGTTTACAGATAAATTAGGAGTGGCAGGGGCAGGGGTGGGTATTTAGGAAACAGATTGAGGGATGTGTTAAAATTCCTTACTTCCACACAGCATTTTGTCATAATTTAGGTACTGTGCTGACAATCTTTAATATGTTGTACAAGCAATTAACAAGAATTTGTACAGATGTTAACGTTCCACCGGCCTAAAGACATTTTTCAAAAAACATATGATGCAAATGCATCTGGGCAATGGAACAAAAACAAAACAAGGAAGTTAAAAATTCTAAGTCCACAAAAAATCCCATTACCAGGTAGCATAGCAATAGGGTCAAAATACACCTAACAAGAGGATGTCTCATAGGATGGACCACATGCCCCCGATGCACTTTGAATGAATGGTATGGCCGATGTTAGAGTTTAGGACCTTTGACCTACGAAGACAGCTGGGTTCTTGCGTGCGACACGTCGTCTTACTGTGTCACACATTCATGCACAGTTATTTTAAAATCCTTTGCATGAGTGACAAAGATATGGACCGACAGGCCCCTCAATGCACTATCATGAAAAATGACCTTTAAATCTAATGTGTGACCTTGGCCTTTGAGCTACGGGAACCTGGGGTCTTGCACGTGGACACGTCGTCTTACTGTGGTCACATTCAGCCATGTTATTTGCTAATAACCATCCCCCCCAATGACAAAGATATGGTCGGACAGCCATCAATGCACTATCTGTAACGTCTAGTGTAACCTTGACGTTTGGAGCTACGGACCTGGTCTTCGCAAGACACGTCGTCTTACTGTGGTATACATTTATGCCATGTTATTTGAAAACTCATCCATCGCTGACAAAGATATGGAACGGAACGCCCATCAATGCATATCCTTTAATGTCTAAGTGTGTCCTTGAGACCTTTGAGCTACGGACCTGGGTCTTTGCGCGCGACACGTCGTCTTACTGTTGGTAGGACATTCATTGCCAAGTTATTGAAAATCAC
This sequence comes from Mercenaria mercenaria, assembly GCF_021730395.1. Taxonomy (NCBI): domain Eukaryota; kingdom Metazoa; phylum Mollusca; class Bivalvia; order Venerida; family Veneridae; genus Mercenaria; species Mercenaria mercenaria. The sequence continues at coordinate 16,149 of NW_026463187.1, read as the reverse complement.
CCACGATTGACAACAGATATGGACCGGGACACGCCCATCAATGCACTATTCTTTAAATGTCTAAGTGTACCTTGACTTTTGAGCTACGGACCTGAGGTCTTGCGGCAACACGTCGTCTTTACTGTGTCGACCATTCATGCCAAGTTATTTGAAAATCATCAATCGATGACAAAGTTATGGACCGGACATGAAAAATTGCGGACAGACCGACAGATGCCGTGAGCCGCTCGGTTCCAAACTATCTGCCTCCCTTCGGGGGTATAAAAAATTGGATGTAACACGATGTTGTCTACAGAAAAGTGTTGGTCTAAATTTAAATCCCTTCAGCCAGTAATAAAAATGTTACATATAAGCTTTTACATGTATAGTAACAAAAAGGGAAGTAATTCTAATTATGGATAAGGTTCTTGCGGATGACACTTCTTCTCTTTTCTCCATGATAGGGAACAATTGTGCCAAGTACATCAAAATTCCTCATGCAAGAAGAAAGTTCAAAGTCATTCTTGTATCTGACTTTTGCCTCTGTGACCTTTGACCTTAGAAAATGGGGGGCTTAGGGGGTGGATCTTGGCATGACAGGTTGGTCTCATTATGGGGACCATTTGTACTAGTAATTTTCAAAATCCCTTGATGACTGGATGATTAATGAACGACATTAACGATCTTGTTAATCTTTGACTATAAAGTGACCTTGACCTTGGAGCTAGGCATCTGAGGTTTACGCATTTGACACATCATTTCATTATGGTAAACCTGTATGGCCAAGTTATTTCAAATCCCTTTATGGTTGGCAGAGATTTCGGCCGGACATGAAAACAGACCCTGTTCACTTTTACCTCTGTGACCTTGGAACTAGGGGCCTGGGTCTTGCGCATGAAGACTTGTTCATAATGGTGAACATTTATGCAAGTTATTTCAACATCCCTTCATGTGATGGCAGTTATGGACGGGACAAGAAGTTGTGACAGACTCAAAAGGAACGGATGCAGGCCTATTTCGGTGTCGGCCAGTTTTTTTTTTGAAAAAAAAAGGCGGGGGACAAAAAGCTCCCATTTATTAGTTTCACATTAGTCATATCAGCAAATTCATCTTTGTCATAAATTACTGACTCCATTTTCAAAGAGCCAGTTGCTGTGGAAGCAGTTTTCAGTTTTCTAGAACTATAGTTGGTCAGTATGTGTGTGTGGGGGGGGAGAGGGGCGGTGGTACTTCTTTGTTGTGATCAGCTGGCAGTTTTGCACTAAAGGTACCAATGTGGAAGCAGTTTTCTGGATGGGTGATCGGAGGTGATCATTTTTGACATGATAACTAGGCTTGTTCAGTTCAATTAATACAAGAAAATATTTTATGGTTTATTATTTAGAATCATTATTTTATCATTCTATAAATAATACTGTTAAAGCGTGGCTTATATTCACAGTACCAAATGTCACGTCTTTTTGAAGAAGTTTTGAATTCACGTGTCTTAATTTCGCAGAAAATAAACTTGACGCGAATTCTATAAAAACCTTGGTTGTAAAAACAGGAAATGATGTCACCCTTTCTAGACAGTTAAATAATAAGATACAAAAATTTAGAGGTAGACATGAAAATGAAGTAGATTTAATCGCACCGATAATAAATTACTCCTTTGCTGAGATTGAATGGTTCACTGAAACTATTTGATGTTCCTTTATAAATTCAAATATTTTTATTATGGATATGATAGCAATCGGGAATGGTGATTTTCAAAAATGACATCAAAACTCTCAAATTCAACCGATACAAATGGTTGTGTGGTTGTCTTTGTTACAATCTGTTAAACTTTATAGATGAAAGTGGCCAGTAATTAATTGCCACTTGACATCTTGTGCCGTTTTGGCTGTTCACAGCTTTATCTCGGTTTAAAGATAATAGTTGAGCTTTTATTTGTATCATTAATTTTAGGATTTTTCACATTTCTTTCTTCAACATTACTATTAAATGTATATAAACTAGAGCTATCACTGAAGGTGGTGAATGTACCCACTGGCATGCATGACACAATGCAATTTGTCGCACACAACGTCAAGTAACAAAAAAACAAAGTCAACAACGCTAATGAGTAAAGTTTATAGTGGTGGAGTGTCTTCCTGGTGAAAAGTGTAATAATCGTGGGAACAAATAATCACGGTGTTTAGATTTCGTGCTGTCAAAATGTTGACTGCGATATATAGTGAAAATTAAACCTCTGCGAATATAACTCGCTCTATTGTATTTATTTTAATGCATTGTTTGTTACTATATCAAATTTTATATAAAACAGTATGTTTTCTGTATAAAAGTTTAGATGAAAACAGCTGAATCAGATACAATAGATGTTACAGATACCCATTTTTTAAAAAGCATAAGGTTTTACTACATTGTAATAAGATCCATTTTAAACACCTTACTTCTGAAATCTCAGATCTTGACAAAGTATAGTATTAATTGATTATCGGAGTACACATTTTAGTAGGAAACAATTACTGTGTTGCATCTAAATTTTAATGTTATTACACATTTGATATTTATAAAGTCCAATAAGATACAAGTATACTATGATATCAATATAAATTACATCTTATTATCAAAACACTAATTTATAGCATTAAAAAATATACAATGGTTTATAGCTATGAACATAACCCAAAATAATATGCAGCAAAGAGCTATAGTTCATACATTTTCAAAAAGAAACAGAAAGTTATGAATGAACAGAATAATATTTTTTTCATCCTTTACCAATATATTTATGATGTGTTTTTTTTTTGAAATAGCTAGTTATATAAAATTTACAAGGTTGGCAAATTAATAATCCTTTTGGAAGTAGCTGACATAGAGCATCAATTTATGAAAGGGTTGGCCAAATTGGGAATTACTTAAGGACTTCATTATTTCAGACTTTATTAAGGATTATGTTACATGGCACTGGAGTCAACAGGGTTATGTTACTCACAAGCTCATTTGCAATGATTCCAAATTTTCTTGTGGTATAAGATAGGCCTGGCTGTTTAACAGAGTACTATGCAGCTGTGGTAAAGGAGCATTAGAAAAATATGTGATATCCATTCCTGATTATCAAAATCACCAGTATTAAGGTATTTGGTTGTTATGTCCTGTTTCAAGTATAATACTTAACAAGAAAACTCATTTTTTTCGAGACTCTTAGGTTAATAATCAATACAATCATTGATTATTGATATTTCTTTTTCAATTTATCTAAGTATTAATTCTTTTATTTTGTTTCTTTCATTATTTATTTCATAAAAGAAATTGGATATATGAAAAATTATATGTTACAACAGAGTATCTAAGACATGCATGATAAACGATTATATAGGTTGGCTCCAGCATTGTTCGCTTACAAAAAAAAAATTGTTTTAGATTACTGGAAATAAATGCTATATTTTTTCTTAAAGACCTGCTCCAGGCTCCTTTAACCTTAAATGTTTCACTGAAAAAGCATGTGAAAATCCTATGAACTGTGAAGCCTGTCAAATGAGTCTATTTTATTATATTCTGTACAAGAATACCAGTCCTGTGGTTTTGCGTGCTTCAGTGTGGCACGTGGCCGTTAACTGTTACCTATTTTAATCATGGGTTGTCATACAACACAACAGAATTTGGAATAGCGCGAAACTGGGCTTTAGAGGCTTTAATTACTTAATTACTTGACAAAACTAAAAGCTTACCGAAAACACATGACAGTTTGCTCTTTTTACTACTTTTTTGCTCGACTATTCGAAGAATAGTCTGTATTTACTCACCTAGCGTCGGCGTCGGTGTCGGCATTGGCGTCACACCTTGGTTAAAGTTTTGCATGCAAGTACATACAGCCATCAATAAAGGCATATAGCTTTGAAACTTATTTTTTTCTATTTCTAGGTCAATTACCAACCTCTCTGGGTCAAGGTCCCAAATCTGACATGTATTTTGAGCAATTAATGCCCCCTTTTGGACTTAGAAAATTTTGGTAAGTTTTACATGCATGTTTACTATCTCCAAAACTAATGCAGATATTGATTTGAAACTTCAATGTGTCATTTTGGTTATTTAAAACTTGATGATGGCAGCATGTCCCATAACCTCTGATTTCATTTTGGCCAAAATTATGCCCCCTTTTGGACTTAGTAAAATTTGGTTTAAAGTTTGCGTGCAAGTCATACAGCTATTTCTAAAAGGCATATAGATTTGAAAACTTATTTTTTTCTTTTTCTAGATCACTGACCACCTCACTGGGTCAAGTCCATAACTCTGACCATGTTTTTGAGCAAATTATGCCCCCTTTTGGACTTAGAAATTTTGGGTTAAAGTTTTACATGCAAGTTATTATCTCCAAAACTGATGCAGATATTGATTTGAAACTTCACATGTGTCTTTGGGGTTATAAAATAGTTGGATAGCAGCAAGTCATAACTCTGACTTCATTATGGCCAAATATGCCTCCTTTTGGACCTTAGCAAATTCAGGTTAACGTTTTGCGTGCGTACATACAGCAGGGAGCTATTACTAAAATGATATAGTTTTGTAAACTTATTTTTTCTTTTTCTAGATCAATTACTAACCTCACTGGGATCAATTCCATAACTCTGGCATGGTATTCTTTGGGCAATTATGCCCCCTTTTGATTTGAAAATTCTGGTTAAAGTTTTTACATGCGAGTTTCTATCTCCAAAACTAATGCAGATATTGAATTGAAATTTCACATGTGCCTTCGGGGTTATAAAAACTAGTTGATAGCAGCAAGTACATAAATGATATTGCATTTGGTCAATATTCCCTTTGAACTTAAAACTCTTTTGATATTTAACCTTTTTGGGTAAATATTTTCCTGTTCTGGGGACATATTTCAAATAGTCGAGCTGGCTGTCTTACTGAAGCTCTTGTTATTGATGAAAATCGAAAAGCGTTAATAAACTTTACTCTAAACTGTCTTGATTACAGGTATAATAGAGAGATAATATTGAACAATGATTTGACAGGTAGTACTATCTGCACGAGCGGCTACAGGATTTAAATAAGACGTTTCAGAAAATCTTACACAAATGCTTCAAATGATCACATCAAGACTAATAGCAATATGTTATATATGAGCATACCAATGTTAATTTTTTAGCTCAAGATTATTCAAAGCATAGTCTAGCTATTTTATCACCCTGCGTCGGCGTTCTCACCTTGGTTAAGTTTTGCATGCAGTACCATTTACGGCTTCATTTAAAGGCATATAGCTTTGAAACTTTATTTTTCTTTTTCTAGGTCAATTACCATCACTGGGTGAGTTCAATAACTCTGACATGTATTTTGAGCAAATTATGCCCTTGTAGACTAAGAAAATCATGGTTAAAGTTTTACTTGAAAATTACTATCTGCAAAACTAATGCAGATCTTGAATGAAACTTCACATGTGTCCTTCGGGGTTATAAAAAACTAGTTGATGCATCAAATCCCATAACTCTGACTGCATTTTGGGCCAAATTATACCCCCTTTTGGACTCTTGAATTCCTGGTTAAAGTTTTGCGTGCATATTACATCAGTATTACCATAAGGCATTATAGCTTGAACTTTTTTTTATTTTTCTTGATCAATTACAACCATGGGTTCAAGTTCTATAACTTGACATGTATTCGGACAAATTATGCCCCCTTTTGGACACTAGGATCTAGTCCCATAACTCTGACATGTATTTCAGGATATTATGTCCCTTTTGGATTAGAAAATTTGGTTAAAGTTTTGCATTGAAGATACTATTGAGAAAAATTGCAGATATTAAGTTTTAAAGGATTATATTTTCCTTGAACTGGATGGCAGTTCCAATTTTACCATGCGGCAAATCATCTGACCCCCACGTCAGATGGACTCTCCTGCTGTTAATGAAACTAGCATTCATGCAATGTTTGTATACTGTTTATGTCAAACACGGAAAAATTCAGGTACTGATTGTTTCTCTCTAGTTCTTTATAGTATATTCTTGATTCAAATTACGTTTATTTTAGGGTAAGAATGCTACGAACGACAAAACTAAAGTGGAACTTTGTTATATTGTGCGTCCTGAATGTCAATGGACGTCACTCTGTTACAGACGTTAATTTCGCGCTTTGTGTAATACTTACTATAAGAAAGGTGGCTACAAAGAAGTATTTCGATTTGCTTTATTTTATTTTATTATTTGTAAAATACGGTATGCAAGAATAAAAATTAAGCATATAATTATGTAAAACGTATGCAAGAAAAAATATCAGTGTGTTTACGAATTGGATAAAATATCAGTCCCTATAGGTCACCTGCGGAATGGTGCGTAACTCGAAAATAGCTTGTACCACCAATGCTAGGTCCCTTGGTACGAATATTTCTATTGATTCATAAGCATGACAGATATTATATGACTAGTCAGTATGTGTTATCGTAAGAAGGAGAATTTAGACACTCAAAAGGTGGTGCTCCCTATACTGCTCTGTTGCCATGTATACAGTATAAGTTTCAGAATAGAAAAAATTACGTCATAATTTATACTGTTTTATGTAATTAATATATTGAAAATTACTCCATACAGGTTAATACTTTCAAATAATTTTGCAATCTTCTTCAGCAAAGTTTAATATTTAAAGTGGCTGGAGATGCTGTGTTCTGTTATGTTATTTTAAATAATAATTCTACTATCATCAAGTAATACTTATAAATATTAAAAGTAAACTTAGCAGTTAAAACCAAAGAATATGGTTCAAACACAATGGAAATAAACTCTGTCCAGAAGCCAGAATTTTTTTCAGTGATTCAGGAGCCAGAATTTTTTTTTATATACACATGTATATGCCAGATCGTTTTCAAAAATTAGAGTTGGAATGTTTTTCTTCAAAAAAAATCCTAGGCCCAGAATATCAAATGGTCGGTCCCTAACCAATATACTAGCTTGTTTACTTTATTCCCTAATTAAGCATTTGGGATTCTGTGACAGGCATTGAAAGTCAGCCAAAGTTCAAATACATGATTGTAGCAAATTTGTAATAATTCCCTTTTAGTTTCCTTGACATGTGTAGAACACTAGGGCTCCTGCCAACTTGTGAAGCAATTAATTTTATCACCATAGCAGTACTATTCCTGGCCCCTGTAGAGTTACAGGGCCACAGGTCATGATAATGGTGATCTGATGCTGCATTTTATATTTAATGGATCATTTTGACCTTGTCACATTTTTACTGGCCTGTTAAAAATTTTGGAAATCTATGGCCAAGTTATTATCAATTGTAGTGGATGAATGGTAATGTTAGATTAATATGTATCGTATGCATGTTACATTTTCTAAATTATGCACGAGTATTATTTTTCATCATCTGAAATATAGAGTATTTATGTTTACAGTAATTTTTTACTGAATTTGGCCCCATTCCCTGTCCAATAATTGTGTTATTTCTCCTTCTTCTGAAAAAGCCCTAAAAATCAACAAAAAAACATTCCTTACATCAAAACCTTTCTAGATGTACATTATATGTAAACTGTACTCGACACTGTGCTTGTAACTAAATTTCTTGTTTAGTGCAACATATTTATGAAAATACTGCTTTTTGATTTCCCCTATTTTTAGTGGTTAGGTGCCCATTTTCCTCTTTATGGGCCACACCTTTCCCCTAAACTTAAAAAAAAACACTGGTTTACTTATTAATTATTGTATTTCCTACTAAAACTGCCCTATCTAGATTAAAGATAGAGAGACATGCATTTTTTCTTGATTTAGCATTTTTTAGAAGTTCAGAAACAAATGTATTGTGTTAATGTTCATCCAAACTAACTCCTAAACTTATGATACATTATATCAATTTTTTAGAATTTTATTTTTATAATTGTGAATTCAGGCAGTCTGTTTCTATGTCCAAGATATAGTGAATATAATTTCAGGTCAGTTTTCTGAGATTAGCCCCCTTAATATGTTTGTTTGCCGTTCGACCCAACATTATAATTTTCTGGAAATATGGCAGTCAATATCAATGGAAGCATCATTGAAAGGCACATGCAGTTTATGCCAAGATACATTGAAGAAACTTCTGCTTCCTTCTTCCATCTTGGCTTTAAGAAGGCCCAATATTTATGCATATTTAGCGGATTTTCATTTGCAACTTAGCGGCTTTATAATTTCATGTCCCAAATCTATAAGTTGTGTTTCAACAAATATTCCTGAAAATCTGAAGTCAGTGTAAGCAAAATGTATAATGGATCTAGCACAATTTCTACAGAAATACAGTTTGGACGAATAATTATAATTGTTGTTAAGGACTTTCTTTATTTTTAATACATACATGTCTGTTATTACGGAGACGCCAAACCACGGTTGTCCATTTCTTTTTCGCTGTAAAAGAGATGTGAAACCAGATAAATTTGTAGTCTGTTTTGGACATATATTACTATACTGTGATGGTGCGCGTAAAACCCAAATAATTAAATTGATATGATTTTCGAAAATTTGTCATCTCAGATTTTAGAATAAATTAATTGATATATGCAGCACATGTTTAGTAAACATGTTTCAAAACCATTTTTTTATTAAGGTAAACGCAAAAATTACCTTGTGTCTTTTGCCACATAATCTCAATACTAACAGTTTTTTTTTATTGTTTGTTCTGCCGTTGCCGATAATAACTTTAAAATAAAGAAGTGTCAGCTTTTTATGATAGTTCTTTATATAATGTGCTAATATAGATAGCAACAAAATATGATTTAACTAACAGAAGATATGTTCACTTGGGCAAAACAATTGTTTTTTATCCTGCGCACAGTGAAAATGTAATGTTCTTCATGTAATTATGTTAAAGATATGCTGTTTTAACGGTGCATTGCTACATTATCTTATTGATTTTGGTGTGATTTAACTTTACATTCTGCAGAAAAAATAGACAAAACCGTGCACAACAGTTTAGATACATTTCATGCACAGCTACTGCAAAGAAAAGGGAGTTTGTTAAAAACTGCAGTAATAAGTTTGTGTGCATCGGGAAGGAATGCTGTGGAACATTATGGTGCAAGTTTTCTAGAGACTAACATATAGTTTTGTATACAAACGATTCAGATGGCTAGTGCATTCTCAAATATATATAAATTCATTTGTGACCTTTGACTGAGAGACCCAGGTCATAAGCGCGACACACCTTCTCAAATATGGTTAACAATTGTGTCAAATCATTTTCAAATACCCTATGAATATTGAAGAATCAGACTGTGTTAACCTTTAACTTTGGTGTGACCTTGATTAGATCTAGGGGTCTGGATCTTGCGCATGACATGTCCATCTCATTATTGGGGAAATTTATAGCCAATTTATTTCAAAAGTCTCTCCTCCATGTGACAGAGTTATGTCCCAGACACGAAATAGACCTGTTAACATTTGACCTGTAAGCTGTGACCTTGATTGGAGCTAAGGGTCTGGGTCTTGCCTGTTGAATTGGTGAACAGTTCTGCCAGATTATTTCAAAGAATTTACACGGACGCACTCACGAGGAAGTGCGCTTTTAATATTTACACACCTTCAGGGACATAAAAAGACATTTTTCTTATCTTTTTTGTATATTAAGAATGGACATATTTTAGGATTGTTACTATCTGCATTAGGAATGATGATATCTCATAGTTTCTGAAGGAAAAAAGTACATGTATCTTTAATGTAGATGTTGCTGTTTTAAAATTTTGTTCCAAGATTGTAGCAATATGTACTTTATTAGATACATATATAAATGCGTAAAAAATCGGCTTGTATTTCACCTTAAATTGTAACAGCAGAAAACCAATTCCGTAGTGTACCTTCCGTATTGTATGTACCAGGCGCTTTCTTAAAATGATGACCTGACACAGTTCTATAAAATAGCGCACATGAAACTTCTCTTAGTTCCATTTTAATATCGCTAACATTGGAGATTTCGTTCAAATAACAAAACAACAAATAAAAAGGTAGATGTTTATAATAAAAAGGGTCACTATTATGCAGTAGCTAGGATCTGGGATTTGTATCGCTCTCATGGATTTTGCAAGGTTGGATCTTACTCGGCGCTGCGCACCTCTTGAGATCCCTATCTTGCAAAATCCACTCAACAAATACAAAATCCGATCGAACCTGTTATTATGTAATTTGATTAAATGTTAACGAAAATACCAATACGTCTCAATTCTGTTTGTAACTGGCTTGCGCCCAGAGAAAATTTCCGCCCATGGCGTAGACAAAAGGCGGTTGTTAGTTGAAGCGAATGAAGTGGGATTGTATGTAAATTTCTTTATAATGTATTCAAGTTTTTTTCTTACCACAGCCCTTTTTAATATTTTATACAGCTATTAAATTCAGTAATTTGATGTTGCATTAGAATAAATTTTTATTTGTTTAGAACAGAGCACTATATTTCAGAATTATTTTAAAATAAAAAATTAAATTAAATTACAATTTCAATTCATACAGTATATATGGGTTATTATAACAGTAGCTTTGATCTGGATGCAGTATTCGGCTCGAGTGGATTTGCAGATCGGATCTCACATAGGCGCACAAGCGCAGAGTGTGATCGACCTTGCAAAATCCTAAAGAGCCGAATACAAGTCCCAGATCCAGTCCTGTTATATTGACCTTTTATTAGATACCTTTCACCATTTTGATTCTTGTTTTGTTCTTGAACGAAATCTTCAATGTTTATCGATATTAAATGGAAAACTTAGTGAAGTTTTGTTCGTGGCTATTTATAGAAACTGTGTCAGGTTATGATTATTAATGGCAAAAGTATGGCAGCATACAATTAAGAAGGTATATACGGAATTTAAAAGGTACCATACGGAGATTTTTTGTCTGTCTGTTCATAATTTAAATTGTGAACTACAAGCCGATTTTTTAACAGTAGCTTGATCTGGGTGCAGTATTCGGCTCGAGTGGATTTTGCCAGATCGGATCTCACGAGGCGCGCAGTTGCCGAGTGAGATCCGACCTTGCAAAATCCAAAGAGCCGATCCAAAGTCCCAGATCCAGTAAGTTATAATGACCCCTTTTAATATATACCTTTACCATTTTGATTCTTGTTTTGTTCTTGAACGAATTCTTCAATGTTTATCGATATTTTAATGGAACTTAGTGAACTTTTTTTATGTGCGCTATATATAGAAACTGTTTCAGGTTATGCATAGTCATGGAAAAAAGTCTGGAGCATACAATACAGAAGGTCCAATACGGGAATTTAAATGGTACAATAACCGAATTTTTTGTCTGTCTTGTTATATTTAATTGTGAAATTACACGCCGATTTTTTACAGATTTATATAGGTATATAATAAAATTATTTGTGATGGACCTCGATTTTAAACTATTAATTTTGTACAAAGCATTTATTATATTAACACTGAAGGTTTTTAAAATGTTTATCATAGTTTTAAAACTATAAAAATCATGTTCTTGATCAGATTGTTTCTGCAGACCCCCCCCCCCCCCCCCCAGAAATCACTCTATTATAGTAGAGGCAGTTAAGGCTGATCTATCTGTTAGCACTTGTTTGTTAAAACAGCTTTTGGTTAACTTATGTCCATTAAATGGTCATAAAATTACATGCATGGATTTAGTGGAGATGGAGTAACAATTTCATGGCATGCATTCACAATGCATTCAAACAATCATTTCTTCACTGGCACTTTTCTCAACCAAATTACTATCAAAAAATACTGACCTACCAAGTTCTTCATGTACAGGACTTTACATTACTTAGAATATTTTTGTTTTGTTTATTACATGCTTATAATTTTTTTCAGTTCATATTGCTTTTGTTGTAATTGTAGTTATTATGGATTTATATCCATAACAGTGCTGTCAGTTTTGTAAAATTTTCTCTTGTTTGTGTTTATAGTCATGTGGTATTGTATTGGACATATTTATACAGTGGACATATTAGTAAATTGGTTTGCGAAATTTGTCATCCATATAAAGTCGTTACTTACGTACACATGTACTTATTATACTTTGTCAAGTCATTAGATCAGAAAGTGGGATTATAGAGGATTTTATGCAGAAAGATTTTATATCATTTTACTCAGTAGTTGAGCCTGTATAGGGGGGTAGTAAATCTGTGCTAAATAGATGCAGGTTAAGTCCTAGAATGATATACAGCGAGAAATATAATTCTTTTAGGAGTACAGTCCAGCACACCAGACTATATTGCCTCTGAAATTTTATCAAGAAACTTCGAAACCTCTTTCCTACTCAGAAACATGCTTTTTTAACTCAAAACTCTCTTTTTAAATGGATACAAGCCAGAGAATGAGTGCAAATCACATACTTTTATCATAAGGATGAACTATTTACTTAAATATACATGTATATATACTATGCTAGCACACAGGGCTGAAAAACTGATTCTTGAAACTACATTTTATTTAGGGGTGTAGTTTGTGCTGACATTGCAGATTGTATCATTATAATCCATTACTTAATGAGGAATCCACAGAGCTGTGTTTTCCTTTCCATGAATTGAGGAATTGGCAAGGAGTTGAACTGGAAAAAATTATGTCCAGATTTGAAAGGTGTTAAAGAGGTGATACTTTAAAAATTTCCAGTATTTACTTTGAGTAATTAAATTAATTTAGATTGCTGCCTTGAGTTTCAAATGTATTGGGTTTATATATCATTTTACAGAATTTTATTTTGTAATTGGGAAAAAAACACTGCAAGGCAATAGGCGTAGCCAGAGCTTCAAAATGATATGCAGAGTGAGTGGGGGAGTGAGGTTTCCCGTTCTGCTGGTGGCACAGGGCCAGTTTCCTTGGGAAATTTAGGAAACTTAGATCAAAAATGGAGCTTTCTGATGCATTTTGTTAGATATCAGGGGCTTAGTACACTTAAAAGGTCAAATTTTGATATTTTATGCTAAAAGGCATTCCCCTATTATTGCCAATTTTGGAGAATTAGATAAAAAAAATGGTGCATTCCGATGCATTTTGTGGCATATAATAGGGTCTTGAGCCTTATTTATTATATTTATATACTATATATATATAAAGTTCCTGCTTGCATTAAAGATGCTTTAATTTAGTTTACTCTTGCTTTTGGCAACAAACATACTGTTTTTTTTATATTATGCATATAGTACTGTGCATATGAGAGCTACACTATGCGGGGTGTATAATTATGTGTTGTGCTATATGTCCATTTATGTTCCAGTTATAACAAGCTGCTTACTGTAAACATGGAGGATTAAAAAATCTCTTAATATTAAAGAGCTGATATTATCTCTTGCTTACTACTTGTTGTCGAACGCGCTTGCGGAAGCGAGCATAGTTGTCCAAATGGCTGTTTGGTGTATGTGCGTGCATCCGGATTTGTTTGTCCGGACCATAACTTTGACATGCATGGAGCAATCTTGTTATATTTGGCTTGATGTTAACCTTCAGTGCGACGGAGTGTCATGCGCAAACCCCAGATTTCCTCTCTCAAGTCAAGGTCACTGTTGGAGGTCAATGGTTCATGTCAGATCTTGTCTAGGCCCATAACTTGACTTGCTTTGATGGGATCTGGTTTATATTTGGTATGAATGTTAACCCAATGAGACGGACTCTATCTCGAGGTATGGTTAGAGGTCAAAGGGCGGGGCTCGACATGTTGCCCATGGGCATCTGGTTTACCAGGTAATTTACTATATGTGAAAGGGTGGAGTTTGCACTTTCAAGTGTGTGTGGGGTTATATTTGTGGGCAAGCAGAATCCAGGTGGGTGGTGGGTTGGGAAATAGGAGGGGAGGAGGTTAAAGTAGTTTACTCCATTTCATGTAGAAGGACAAAGCCACACTGGGTTAGGGGAGGGGCTGATTATTTGGATGGTAGGGGGGGTATTGAACAAACTGTCTGGAAGCACCTTTTGGACAGGGACATTTGAAGAAGTGAGAACTAATCGATTGTGCGGAAGCAGTTTTAATTCAGGGGGGGGGGCAGTTAAGGGGGGTGTATGGTGAGGTAAGCAGGAAAGTTTGGGGGCAAAGCTGGCATGATGGGTGAGGTCTATGTAATGAATACGTATATACTGGAGATGTGGAGCACATTTTAGCATGAATATGTTTTGCCATGTGCAGGAAACAGGTGGGTGGCGGGTGGAGGGACATCTGCCTGGGGTCGTGTGAGCAGGTAGTTTATCATTGCCCAACCATGTAGCAAGAAGATACCTCACTAGGTTCAGCCAGGGAGGGGCTCGACTTGGATATGGTTGGCGGAGAATTTGTGTCACAGTGTGTATGCACTTATCTAGTTTAATCACCCGCGCGATTGGTGGGGAGTTAAGAATGGTCTCCATGCTTCCGTAAGTTTTGTGGTCCGCTTATTTCCAAACCCTTAAGGATTTTTCTTGAAACTTGGGTTAGTGATAACCTCATCAAGACGATATGCAGAACCATGTGTCGCCAGGTAGTTCTAGGTCAAGGTCACAATGAGGTCAAGGTTTGAGCCTTTCATTTCGTGTCCACTCTGTATTCCTAACCACTTGAATTTAATCCTGGAAACTTTGGGTCAACGAATACCTCATCAAGACGATGTGCAGAACATGAGTCTGCATGTCGGATCAAGGTCAAGGTCACAATCAAGGTCAAAGGTTTGGGCCTTCCATTTAGTGTCAGACTCAGTATTCTAAGCCTTCAAGGATAATCATGATCGTGGATCAAAAGTTCTTTCATCAAGACATGTGCAGAACTCATGAGTCAGCAATATCAGCTCAAGGTCAAGGTCAAATAGGTCGAAGGTTTTGATTTGAGGATTGGGACAATGAGACATCATCAAGGCGATATGCAGAAATCATGAGATCACCATGCCGGGTCAGGTCAAGGTACAATTGGGTGTCATAAGGTTGAGCCTTCCATTTCGTGTCACTCTGTCTTCTATAGACCCTTGAATTATAACATGAAACTTGGGTCAAATGATATTCATCAAGACGTGTGCTGAACCATGAGTCAGCCCCTGTCGGCTCAAGGTCAGGTCAAACTCAAGGTCAAAGGTTTGGGCTTCCATTTTGTGTTCCGCTCTGGATCTCTTTAACAGGTGAAGGAAATTTTATATCAAAATTGGGTCCAAATGATCCCTTATCAAGACCTCATCAGTCAGCCATGTCAGTTCTAGGTCAGGTCACAATCGAGGTTCAAAGGTTTGAGCTCTTTATGATGCTCTAAACCCTTACCCTTAAAGGATTTCATGAAACTTGGGTCAAATGACCACTCATCAAGTTGTTGTGCAGAATTCATAGGTCAGCCATGTAGTTCAAGGCAAGGGTCAAGCTCTAGGTCAAAGGTTTTTACCCTTTCACTATATCAGTGCGGGGGATTTAGCTGTCTTTCAGACTGCTTTGTTTTTGTGGTGGGAATTGGGGGGGGAACTGTTTGGCTGGGTTTGCTAGGAAATGGTGATGAAAACATTCTAAGGGTTGAACAATTGAAGAACTACATGGGGGTGGTGGTCGCAATTGCTTGCGATCTATGAATTGAATACTGTATTGACAGGGTTATGGAAGGGGGAATGGTTATTTTCTGAATATAGCCCGATGTTGGGGGGGGGAGGGGGGAGGTATTTGGCGGAATCTTATTGGAGGAAGGGGAGGGATATTTTGAGGTAGAAGGGTGTGGAAGGGGGAGGGGGGGGGGGGGTTTAAAATGTCTCCAGGAGGGTGGGGGGGGATATTTTCTGAGATAGCCGATGGGAGGGGGGGGGGGATTTTTTGAGGTAGCAAGGGGTGGGGAAACGGGGGGGGGGTGGGGAGGGGGGGGGGGTATAATGTCTCCGGAGGGGGGGGATATTATCTGAACTAGCCAATGGGAGGGTGGGGGGGATATTTCTGAATTAACGGAGAGGAGAGGAGGGGGGGGGGGTATTTGGAGTGATCAATTGGGAGGAAGGGGAGGGGGGTATTTTGAGGTAGACCGGGTTGTGGAAGGGAGGGGGGGGGGGTTTACATGGTCAAGGAGGGTGGGGGGGATATTTTCTGATATAAACCGGAAGAGGAGGGGGGATTTGGAGGGTCCTATTGGAAGGGTAAGGGGAGGGGGGGGGGGTTTTTTGGAGGTAGCCAGGGTGTGGAAGGGGGAGGGGGGGGGTAATTAAAATGTCGCTAGGAGGGGGGGGAGGATATTTTCAGAAATAGCCCGAGGGAGGGGAGGGAGGGGGGGGTATTTGGCG
>NW_026463186.1:0-2472 GCF_021730395.1 Mercenaria mercenaria | reverse complement strand
CAATTTAAAACACAAGTTCACAGCGCTGTAAATTTCGCAGAATTTTTACTGATTGAATAAACAAACATCGAACCTTCTCTGTAAAAGAAGTCAAGTTTTGCAAGAATGCAGAAATAAAAAGAAATTGTACAATATTTTATGTGTTAATTGTTTGTTTTCGATTTTGGACACTATAGTAAGTAGCATATTTCCGTAAAACAATTAAGTGAAAATAGTAACAGTTAAACAATCAGTGCTAATTAATGCAATTCAGCATTTAAAAGAGTAACAGTTAAACAACCTGTACAAATAAGCAGTCAAAATTCAGCAGTGAAAGAGTAACAGTTAAACAATCAGCACTGATCAGTTCAATTCAGCAATAAAATTAACAGTTAAACAATCAGTTCATTCAGCAATAAAAAAGGTTAACAAATAAACAATCAGTGCAATTCAGCTGTGAAACAGTAACATTTGCTTGGCATTCATTGAAGTATAAATATTAAATATTAAATCAAATACAATTTTCTTATCATATACTATCCATGAAAGTGAATGATACGTCAAACTGTTGTGTATCAATCATGCCTTTCATCAAATGCGCCATGAAGTACCTTACATTAAACACGTTCCATTTGCAGTTGACAGTTTCCATACTGTCAAGTTGTGACATAAAGTAGCCCAATTGGGAATCAAATACGTTTTGTCATGAAATTTTGAATAAGTATTTTCTTTACCTGTGGCATCATTCTGAGGATATATCCATTTCTCACCAGTCTTTTACATTGGGAATAAAGTATTGCGAGTTTGTTCATGAAAAGGGGACTGGTGCTATTCCATAATTATTATACAAAACGAAACTTGCAGGTCAACAAGTTCTGTGTCAGCTAGCGAAATTTCGTTAAGCATATCGGACATTTTGCTGATTGGTGTATCGAGTTTGAGATAAGACTATGAAAATAAAATAGTGGAACCTTTGGAATGAGATTGTTATAGCGGAATTCCGCTAAGGCGTAGACTTCTGCTTATACATCACTTGACTTGGAAGCAGACGAAACAGCTTATTTGACTCGATAGCGTAATTCCGCCAACGAACATTTAACATAGATTATGAGTTAACGAAATTTCGCTAAGACAATGCTGGTCAAACATTATAAAAATAGAAGTTAAGGTTTACTGTTTCAGTGTAGATACTGTTGCAATAATTGAACTCTTCCACTCGTTTATACTACATAATTTTAATACATGTATTTGTATCGCTAGACAGATAGCGTAGCGATAGCATACTGAAAACTTTAAGAATACTTGTATCTACCCCGCATTACGCTCAGGTGTGGAGCAAATCAAACTGAATGAAACGTTACGAATCAATTGAATGAACTGGATATTATTTTCGGCTATCTAAAGAGTAGACATTTGAAATTTTAATAAGCTGACATTTTTATGAGGTATTACGTTCAGTACCAGGAACTATTATGTTCTTTTTTTTAGATAACATGTGTAACTATAAAAAGTCAGGATAATAAATGCAAAAAAATGCTATCAACAAAGAATCTACAATGTCTTTTATTTCTGGTTGTGATTTAAAAAAAAAAAATATTGCATTGTGCAATCGTCTACATACCGATGAACAAAGTCCAACATGGTTCTTTAAAAAAACAAAAAAAAACAAACAAATATGGAAATTTACACCTGTTGACTACATTGTCTTCCCAAGTCCAGTCAACAGTATATTAATGTAATATTTACATGCTGGTATACAATGTATTAAATGTAAACGGAACAATTATAAGTGGCTAAGCTGCACTGAATACGCTTATATTCTACAAATTATATGCATAAAGATAGATACAATATATTTTAGTTTTTGTACACAGACAAATTGGAGTATAACTATTTATAATATATCTATTTTTTATCCATTCTTTTACGTTTATTTGCAACAAACAATATCCTTACAATATATGACCTATTGAATACACGTACGTACAAAAATGCTGTATTTTTCCGGTATTTGGACGGTTCAATATTTCCATGTTAAACATACGATAAAATCCGAATCCCGCGAAAATGTTCGGAATGTAATTATAAATCGGATGAAGTAGGCGCTCTATATACAGCGTTTGATTATGGATGGACAGATGAGTAAGCTTTACAATGAAACTCTCGTTAATACATGAAACATAATTCTTAGCATATATCCATGTACACAAAAGAAATATTTACGCAGAAGAAACAGTGTCTGTAAATAAAGATAAAATCCAGAAATTACATAAACACCGAAATATGTTTAACACAAAACACGAGTAATGAATTAAAAGACTTGAATAAACGATTGGGCTATTCCAGAAAATATCCACCCCCCCCCCCCCCCCTGTGGAAGCTGTTTTTTCGGAGAAAATTACCCCCCTTCCTGGAGACATTTTACCCCCCTCTCCCCCTTCCACACCCCGGTACCCTCCAAATCCCCCCCCACCCTTCCTCCCATTTTAGATC
>NW_026463185.1:0-29214 GCF_021730395.1 Mercenaria mercenaria | reverse complement strand
AAATTAATTTATATGGAATACTTTTTGGTAGTGTTGTTTGGCTTGAGTAGCCGACGAAAGTCCCTTTCTGGAATGGATGGAACACCTGATAACTAGCCTATCCTATGGCAGGAGTAATATTTCCCAGTATCAATTTGAGTAATCATCCAACAATACTATAAACAGTTGTCGGATATCAGCCGCGACTGGGAATCGAAACCGGATTGATGGCGTTGTAGTTCAACCTGCTAATAACTACGCCAGTTACCATCCCCTCAACGTCCCCCACCCCTATCCCTTTTCTTTTACACAGAAGAAAGGAAGACTAAAGTTGAGACATTTTAAAATGTCCCTTCTTAACGCAAATTCATTATAAACTTGTTCTGTATACACGTTCTATTCTGTCAATAATTATGTTTAAAATGACACGTCATCCACCTGTTTATTTACTATTGGAGGAAAAAATAATATAAGGAATTCAGAAAACTTATTGCTTTAAATAAGCTTTTAGATAAACGGCATATACCGAGCTAATCTTTCAACAATTTGTACACTGAAAAAAATGTAGAGGTCTAAAAGCCTAAAAATATAAACACTTATATGTTCTGAAGTGACGATATCCGGTTTAAACAACCAACGTTCAGAAAACGATGGTAGTACCTTGTCAAATCCCACACCCATCTGTAATACTTAAGAACTTGCTGTCTTCAAAATATATTGAAACCTTAGGCTACACGTCTTTGAAGGCAAGCCCGGAAATGACATATCCGACATTTTAAGTGTGCGGAAAATCGTCACGATTTTCATCATTTAATTTATAATAAATGAAAAAGAAATTATTGATGTGAGAAAACTTTGCTATTTTATCCTCTGTCAGTATTTTTGTTGTTAAAAAAAATTCTGTGGCCGGAAGATATCTCACGATAATTATACGAAGAAGGTTTGTTTTAACTTTAAATAAAATCCAGGACCTGTTTGACATCAAATCCTTAAATTTGATCTCAAATTCAGTTTTTGAATAAATTTCGAGATAACGTTATTCATCAGGTCACTCACCCGCGGACACTAGGTCTTGTATTTAATTATATGCATGAGCTTCTCATGCCTTTATGGTTTAGTAACTCTAAAACATAGGTAGGACAGCTCCAGTAATTACTATAGACCTCTTATTATTATAATAAGCGGTATGTAAGTTAATTATAAGTATCTTCCAAACAAAAGGTCGTTAGGAAATGCAGAATATTGTGTCAGTAAGCAGACATCCAGTATCTCGCTCCTTGATATGGAACAGTAAGAACACAGTTATTTAGATAACATGATCAATAAAGTTAACACAGTAAACTACGAAATGTACAAAGATCACATAAAAACTAAATCACTAACACAATACAAGGAAATTGAACAACTGAATGAAGAATAAATATATGTTAGATAGTGAATATTTGACAAGCTACATATTACTACAAGAAAAGCGTGTAACATAATTCTACAGATTGAAAATAAAATATTCTAAAATGGCTTTCTGCTAAGATAAACGTCACACAGTAATAGCTCTTATAGCGACATTCCAGCATCCTACTCCTTGGAGCCCCATGCCCCAACATCCACTGCCGGGCGTTACTTCATCATCACGCTTTGGCACCTGGGAAGAGTCACCAACATCCCGTATGCCAACTGTGGATGCCTTCCATACGTGAATGAATTATATACCAAGAAAAAGGTTTCAAACCAACAACGGTGGTGGACAAGTGACTTCAGGTCAACGACCTTTACTACTCAATTACAACGGTCCTTAAATACTATCTCGTTTAAGAAGACAAAGCTACTGTTGACAAAGCCAACATTTTTTTCTGATATATAAGTCTATTTTGAAAAAAAAGTGTCCTTAACTACATTAGTGAGCTTAAACAGTATTATAGACTGGCATCAGTCGTTAGAGTCATTAAATGTAAAGCACTTGGCCATAAAATCAATCCTCTCTGATACCACTTTCTGAAAAAAAATCAATATATCTTACCTCTGACTCTAACGACTGGACAAATGCGATCTGAGCTAGGCAGTTTTCATCCCAGCTATAATAATCACCATCTCATTAGAGATCATTGCAAATGTGTTCATGATGTAACATAACCCTTGATTGACTCCAGTGCCCTGGATCATAGAATATCCTTTATGACCTTCACAGTCTGTATAATGAAGTGCTTGCCAATGAGTACCTTTTATTACCAGATGAATGGGAGAGGTGTTAATGAATTTTATACTTTAATAAACTTCATAAATGTATCATCTTTAATATGCAAATAAAGTAGAAATGAGTGTTTAAAACAAAAAAAAAGTATCAGTAGTTTATTATCATGTTAAATCATGCTTTAGACGCAGTTACAGTAATTTCCTGTAACTAGTTAATGCTTGACCTGAATGTAGAAAAAGAAATGATGATAACACCAAACAGATATTGATTATTAAAGGCACTGTCCTTGAGATCATACGACAACAAAAAAGAGAAATTTTAGGTATCAAGAAATTAATGCTAATACCTCTTAAGAAAGCTTTGAATTAATTACTGACAGATTTTATGTTATTGAAACACGTGAGAACTAGTTGTGTTTACTAACTTTTACACTGGAAATTGAAAAGCGTTTGTAACGTTTTACTGAGGTAAACTGCCTAATTATTAAATATCTACATTTGGGGTCGTTGTATACATATTCCTCCGTGGTGTATATTGTTAAAAAAAAATTCAACGCTGTGGCGGCCGGGTTCGATTCCCGGCTCTGGCATCTTTTTTTCTTGATTGAGTAGATTAAAGAAAGTTTAGAAACAAAAACTCGAATTTTAATGTCCATAGTATGACCGAACTTCAATTTTAAAGAAAGACCATTTATAGCCAAAATTTGTAGGTCAGTGCCTTTATTGAGAGAAAGTTTATTAATCAAATCACACAATCGGTCAAAACAATAACTGGCGGTCATAATATTTAGTAACTTTCATGATATACTTTAATCATACTTTTGAACTCTCTACATAATTTCAAGAGAGGCCTCCATAGCTGAATGGAAAAGGTTCGAAACCTCACATGACATGTTTCAATTCTTCATGCTCATAAACCGCCCGGTTGGCTTATGGAATGTCGGCGGCTGTAACCTGATGTCTGCCCATGCCTGGAGTAATGCCTAGAAGTGCACCTTGGGTCTTCCTCTACCATTAAATGCCATCGCAGTGTGACTATACCCAAACTACATAGCCCCACAAAAAATACAAAAAAATAATGTTCAAAAATATCTATTAAAACAAATTTATTGACTACTTCATCTATCAAATTCAGAACTTGGTCAAATGTGACTTTAATTCATACTTAAGAAATTTGTGTGAGACATTGAAAGAATGGAGATGTTTAATTATTTACAAATATATAATCTACCGGTATCAGATAATCAGAAAATTTTAATGATATACATATATTAATGGTTCTGTAAAAAAAAAAATATTACTAAATATATCGATATTAATTGACCACAGAAGTCTAACGATTTCAAATAAATTCTAATAATATAATGGTATAAACATGAACTCCTGTCATATTGTCCATAACAATGAATGAAGGCTGCAAATGTTAAAAAGATTTTCAGCTATTCAGCAACTATAAATGCTTGAGCATACTTCCTCAGGAAAATTACAATGTGGTAAAAGCTTTCTTTCATTTCTAGAGAAAAATCAAACATCTGGTACAGGTGATTTGAAATAGTTCAATCAATCTTGTTGCCGGTCAGTTCAGGGTGGCTATTGACTGGTGGTGCTAATCGCTCTTCATGACATTATATAACCTCAGAATCGCATTTTATAAGTCTGTTGAGATGAGCCTAGAGAGAAAATGGTTTTCTGAGAAAATATCAATGTCAGTATGAATAAAGAGTAAACTTTATTACAGATTTCTTGATCTCAACAGACTTTGTAAGTCTAACAGTATTACTGCAGTAATTCCTGATAAATGTAATGATTTCATGTTTTAACACTAATGTATTAATACCCTGAAATCTCGAAAATAAGCAGGTTTTGAAAATAAGCCAGTCTCGAAAATAAGCCATCATTTCACTACAGGCAAAACGGGTTCATAAATTGGCCGCACTCAGAAATAAGCCGTCCATTTTTTTGTATCTGTAATAGTATTAATGACTTTGTTAGGACACCATGTAAGATAGCAAAAGTTGCCAACGTGTACAAAGGAAATTTATTTCCACATGTATTAGCAATAAAACATGCTTTAGAATTAAAATAAAACAATTAAAACAATGCAAGTTGTGCTGATTTTTAAAACCCTGGACAAATTCAAACTTAAAAGCAATAAAATTACTGTCTCAAACACTTCTTGTCACGTCAGTTCTACTAATTATCATAACCGATTTTTACAACACAGTGCAGTGTTTAACACCTGTGTGTAAGTTACTCATACCCGTTGGGCAATTAAATCATCTAGGTGTATTTGATTGTTAGACCAGACAAAACTGTTTAATGGGTAATTACCTGTTAGCTTCGGATTATTTCCATAAAGAAATTGTAATGAAACAGGTATGACAGAAGTAAAAGTATTTACCAACGTCGATCTTTTTACTGATAAGCTAAAAATATGACCTCCGTATCTTCAGTGTGTCGGTACTCGAAAATACGCTGGTTTTAAACCGTTACCAAAAATATGTACTTAAAAGTCCACCGGACTCAAAAATAAGCCGGTCTCGATAATAAGCGACCAAATACTTACAAAAATTTAAAATACGCGGCGGCTTATTTTCGGGATTTCATAGATTGTCAAACAGTTCATTGTATGACTCACTTGCAATTGTGTTGCATAAGAAAACAAATTGTACAGTTGGCTTCATACATGTAAGGGATTCATCCGGCGAGGAACAATTTTTCTAGTCACTTACTGCTTGAAAACTGAGGCATCTGTGGCCGAGTGGTTAAGGTCGCTGACTTCAAATCACTTACCCCTCATCGATGTTGGTTCGAGCCTCACTCTAGGCATTGAATTCTTCATGTGAAGGTGCCATCGAGCTAGCTTACGGAAGGTCGGTGGTTCTACCCAGGTGCCTGCTTGTAATTTAATAATGCACAGAGGGGCACCTAGAGTCTTCCTCCACCATCAAAGCTGGAAAGTCGGGATATGACCTATGATTGTGTTTGTGCGACGTTAAACCCAATAAAAGAAACTGGTTGAAAACCAGTTAAGGTGGTTATAGGATTGCGCTTTTCCGTCCTTCAGTTCATCCGTCAATCCGCAATTTCGTATCAAGTTCATTACTTTGTCATTCGTCAGAGTGATTTTAATATTACTGAACACAATTGTTCCCCATGATAATGCACAAATCCCGGACCCTTAGCTCAAAAGTCAAGGTGACAATAGGAGGTCAAAGGTAAATATAACTTTTTTCCTGTCCGGTCTGTAACTCAACAATCCATGAATGGATTCAAATACTGCTTTGGTACAGAATTCTGTCATCCTTCAATAGATTACAATATTACTGGGCAAAATGTTTCCCATAACCTGTAACATCCACAACCCTAGCTCAAAGGTCCTGGTCGAACTCGGAGATCAAAGTTTGATAGGGATTGTTTTTCCTTTTGGATCCATAACGTTGTCATAGAAAATAGGATTTAAATATTAGTTATAATGTTCTCATAAATGAGACGACGTGTCATGCGCAAACCTGTACCCTTGGCTCAATGTCACACTTTGGAGGTAAAGCATAACATGGATTTTTTCCTGTCCGGTTGGTATTTCAACAATCCTAAACGAGATTTTAATTTTTTTAACATAATTTGGCACAGATATACTCCATAATAAGACGACATGTCATGCGCAACACACAGATATCTAGCTCAAAGGTCAAATATCAATTTTTCTTCCTTTCTGATCCTTAACTCTGTGATCCATTATGAGACTTTGGTATGACTTGGCACAAATGCTCTCAATAATGAAACAATGTGCCTATGCAATACCAATACCCAAAATTAAAAGGTCAAGGTCACATTGGAAGGTCAGAAGTCAACATGTCTTATGGACCAAGTTAAAAATGTGTGTATTTTATTCAGAATTACTTGCTTTTAATATGATGACTTCTTATGTTTATTTCTCATATTTTCTAAACGAAATGTTACATTGTATTAAAATTGAAACTAAAAACGTTTTTTATATTTACACAATGTATATACGCTTTAGGCAATCAATAACTGTAGATTATATGCAAATCTTGATCAAATGATGTACGAAAGCATATTGTGTATGTAATGCAATATTATTGCTTATACGTTATTGACGGATATTAGATCATAATGTTATACTGCAGTAACGTAAATTAGTTCCCTACCAGTGTGTTACTGTGTATTGCATGGCAAGACTTAATTTACTAGCTCAAATATAGCTCACTGTCTTATATAATAAGAACATGGTAGGGGTTGAATGGTGGAGTTTGACGCTAGTAAACTTGTTTACACTCTCGCGTAGTGATTTTGTTTTAGATTGTACTACAAATGTCAAGTAGTCCTTGTTACCAGTCTAAACAACTGTTTTAATTTATGATTGTATCGTTTCGAATTGTAAAGTTTTAATCTTTTAATGGTTTTTATAAGTTTTAAGTAATTACATTTCTTTGTTATAGGTACTGTTAACCATGAACGATACTTCAAGTCTTCTAAAGGAAATTGGACTGAACATATGTGGGCATGCAGACAAAAAGTCTTTTAACTTACTCTACAGGGCGGACACTGAGGTCAAAGTAGATGAATTCCATTCCAAATGTGATGGGAAAGGACCAACAGTCACGATTCTTTATTTGAAAAACAACACGATATATGGAGTATACACAAGCGAAGATTGGTCTTCGGAGAGGAGGAAAACAAAAGCGGATAAACACGCATTTTTATTCTATAAGAATGATCATGTTGACGAAAAGTGTAATTTCATCCCAATCGCAGAAAACATGCAGAGTAAAGCTATTACTTGTGATCCAAATTTTGGACCGACATTTGGATGGGGCCCAGTGTTTACGAAACGTTACGATCTTCAAACATTTAAGAAGGATAGCAAATCGGAGAGTGAATGTAGGGACGGCTCCCTAATTTTGAATGGCGCAATGAACATTGGATGTGCATATAAAACTCAATCTAGAAAAGTCAGGAGGGATATTGTGACAAACTTGCCTGAAGAAAAAATGACGAGAGGGTGTTTGCGGTTCCAGAGCAAACACACGTAGCAGATCCTTTACTCATAAAACGTATTGTTGTGTATCAAGTTGTAGGTAGGTTCATTGTAATGAACAAATGTGCGCATGTGTTAACGTGTTAACAACTGTTCGACAGTATCATGATGTTTAGCTTAATATAAATATCAAATCAATCGCAGTACGTGTCATGAACTTCTCTAAACTTTGTAAGAACTCAAATTAGAAGTATCTTATTAAATTTAATTGAGTGTTCTGAGCAACTGACTAACTGTATTAGACGTTTAAATCCTTTCTTAATATGTGTAATAACCAAAGCTTATTGTTTAAATACAACATTTCAGAAAAGCCATGGAGGAAATTCCCAACAGTAAGCTTTTACATTATATTTAGACACACTTCTAAAATAGTATTCAAAACAGCAAGAAGATGTTATCGTCTTAATAACAATCGGAACAACGTGCACTGTTCTTATTTCTTATTTCTGTTTAATTTTTTTTAACTTGAACACAGGAGCCCATAATCATTTTCGAGACAAAGAAAATGTGCTTTCTGGCAATAAATCGACTATCATTTATATAACTGTTTGGTGTACAAGACAAGTTTACATCATAATATTATTTAATATTCTTGAATATTTATCTCCTTGAACTCAACCTTTGCCATTAAGATCGGTTATTGTTGTTGAGACGTTATTTTAAACGACCCAGTTTATTTCCAAAAGTTTAGATCTGTTTCAGCAAATTATTGTAAAAGTCATCTAGTTTTTATTCAGTTATTTCCTATTCATAATACACAGTGGAACCTTATTAATCCGAACAGGCCCAAACTGTAAAAGAAATTCGGATTAGTGGGTTTTTTGCACTAGAAACGTTTCTTTTTGACATAAAATTTAAGTCGTTTGTTAAATATGATGCGTTAATCCATTATTGTGTAACATTGCAAAACAAGGAACCAGTGCTTACAACTGAATTATATCTAACTCTTCTTTTCTTGAAAATCTGGTTTCATTCTGATATATGATTTGATTACGATATTGAAGATACATTGCAGGATAAAGAATTACAAGAAATGAAAAAGCGTCTTGAAGATTTCAAACCGGTACCTGGACTTGGTATAAAAAAGTATAACATACTGCTTCTCGGAGCCATTGGATCTGGCAAGTCGAGTTTCTTTAACACCGTTTTTGCAGGCTCAGTTAAATCACATGCACCTGCAAGAAGCGCCAATGCTGAGAGTGTAACTAATGAGGTAGTATATGTAACCTTTTTCTGTGCAAATTATAAGTTATTTACTTGCACTAATATTTCGTGCTCAAAGGTAATACAGAAAACTACTTATGTATTTTTCAGAATAAGTGGTTATATAAGTATTGTGGCGGTTTTGGGTCGTCATTTTAAAGGCTGACATATGACCTCACACGTTTAATCGTGGTTGTCCGTGGCTTGGCAGTTTTGCCCTTCACCATATATATACCAGCAGTAAATAATTTTTATGTTATCTTATATTGTATTATAAAATAAAAGTGATTGAATAATGTACGCCTAATCATGTGAATATTACGTACTACATTGTCTTGTAATTGAATTTTCTGAAGCTGTAACACTTTGTAATTTAATGCCATTTAAATCAGTATTGCTTATTTTGATAAAGTCACAGACTTTCAATTTGATAGTTTAATCTGATTTAAGATCCATGCATATGAACTTAAATCTAAAAGTGGAAAGCATTTAAACCTTCAAATTTTCGACATAAGAGGATTCGACGAAAACAGAGGATATAACGATGAGCTTGAATACATTCTCAACGGCAGATTACCAGCTGGATTTACTGTGAGTCGATAGCGTATATTCTTGCTATGGAATTTAGCCGATAACAACTGACTTTAGTTAAAAATACATATATGTTTCAAAATGTTTCTAAAACTAAAATGATATATCAAGGTAATGAGATAAAACTGCTATACTATGTACGATGAAAAGAAATCAAATTGAAATTCAAGCCACTGAAAATATAATAATGAGAAAACCCGTATTAGTGACAAAAATTCAAAATTGAGATAATAACATGTTCATAAAGAACATTCATTTATCTTTCAAATCCGAACATTTGAAGTGATTATCTTCACTATCTTAAGAGCTACAATGTTTTTAAGTTAGTCACCGAGGGTATTTTGCGACGTGACGTTAAGAACGTCATGAAAGCAGTATGACGTCGTTGTGCATGCCCTGTATTTTTCAAGTCATTAATGGAGCAAATTATGCGTAACACTTACTTAACATCATACATTTGAATATTTAGGAACAGTTTAAAGCGATTTTACTGAAAAATAACTTAACCGTATATTTTTAGTTTCATCACGAGCCTTTTATCTATACACCTCTATATTTTCATGACGCATGGGTGCTTTGGAATTTCAGTTGCCATGACAACAGAAACAACATTTATATGAAAAATATGGTAGATTTTGATTTGTCTTAAATGACAAAATTACATTATATTAGTTTCTAGTTTCTGGAGCAACATAAGAAAAACAGCGATTTTTCAGTATTTTACACTACTAATTATACAATAGTTATATCATGTCACTAATACAGGTTTTCTCATGGAATGGCCCATATATGTTTTATATGTAGAAGCTATTCAGCTGGTTTGCATGTGGTTTTACCCAGGTCCTGGAGTTTTCCTTTACCAATAAGGTTGAAAAGTCCCTGTGTTGGTGTGACGTAAAATCTTACTAACATACGTACGTATCGGAGCAGTTTATGAGACAGTATTGCACTGTAATACTTTTCATACTATACATTACACAGGCAGTTAAAATTTAGTTTCCAGAAGAACCAGCACCTGTAAAAGAGGATAAATTGATTCATGCAAGTTTGAAAAACGAAATGCACTTGGTGTGCTTCGTAACGGGAACTTCGGGCGTAGACGCCTTTACCAAGAAATTGCGTGAAAACATCAATAACATAAAAGAGTGTGTCAACAGGAAGGGTATATAAACACTTGTTTAATAATATATCGTCAGACAATCTATTTTTCTGAGTATAATGGTACTTGCAATCGGATGATGTAACTCATCTTTTAGAGTAAATACAAATTAGCTGTTTCCCTAAAGATATTTCATATATGTTACAACGATGAATTGTTTTGAGCACGAAAACTTCATTTAAATGAAATTGTACAGACTGAATACTTGTCTTACAAAAATGAGTCAGGTGAAATATTCACTGTTTGAAATTTATTGTAAAATGACCACTTTTTGTTGACTTTTTGTTTTCGCTTACGTTCATTTCATCTTTTCTGTTTGTTTTTTCTAATATGTAACCACATTGTTGTCTGTCTTGATGTACGATGATTTTTAGAAACACAAAAACAAATTAATCAATCTAACTAAAGAGTCAGTATCTAGTATCAATTGGTGTGTGTTTAAACCCCTTATCATTGATATATCTATATTGTCACTGAAACTGATTCTTCAACGATACAAATTATGCTGATTTATAAAAGGTTAAACACAATTTGCATTCATTTTCTTCTAAAAGGTTTACCAGTGGTTGTTGTTGTAACAAAACTTGACGAATTCAGTGAAAATATATTTGAAGATGCAAACCAAGTTTATAGATGTTTCGAGGCTCATGATGCTATAAAGAAAGTGTCAGACTTCTTTGGAATACAGGAGAAGTATATTTTTCCAATTGTGAATTACATAAATGACGACGAAATAAAAGAAGGCAAGGACATGCTGACACTACATGCTTTAGACGAAATGGTCAGACTGACAAATGACTACATAGAAAAGCATAAAGGTATATATCATATAAAATTATATATGATAGGAGTGACTGCATTTTATATTTTGTCAAGTACTATATTTATACTTTTATTTATATATTTTTTCAACATTTTTGTTATCTTTTTTCCATTTCCTGCACACACTAAATATAAGTACATTTCGCTATCGATTAATATAGAATAACTGCAGCGAATAGCGACATAAAAACTATTTACGTATCCTATAACTGCAACGGATTGTTATTCTCCTTTATGATACAATAGTTAGGAAAACACTGCTACCATGTATAGTACTTTTTACAGTCGAATTACATGTTTTTATCTACGAGTGTTAATATATAAAATTTATATAAAGCAGTCGTTAAATATCATATATTCTATCTGTAACACGAATGAAGTTCTAGAGAAATAATGACACATGTCCATTAAAACAACATTTTTCTTTTGATACCATTTTATAATTTCAGCAATAATATACTGTTTTTCACATGAAATATTGTGAATGAATGTTTTTAACTCCTATTGTCTGAAAAGGAGTGTCCATATTGAATACTTCAGAGACCGATACGCTGGTCTTGTCTCATGGAGCTAAAGTGACGTGTGGGTGCGAAAAAAACTCTTTGTAATGACAACATTGTATAATTTCAGAGACATTGTTTTCAAGCTATTTACTAATGAAGTACTGAAATTAGAACTAGAAAATCTAAACCATGGTCTGCAATATTTCTTGATTTGCTATACATGGAGTATCCCTTCCGTTACGCTTTTGTATCTAGTTCTTTCGAAAAAAAATATAATGTATAATGCATGTTACAAAAAAGTTGCTTAAACAGTTAACAAACCCTTTTGTTCTTCGACTTTGTTTTGTTTCGAATGTGTTCACATGATATGAATTTCTCCTTTAAGAAAAGACGTCAATAGTTGACAGTTGGGCAGAACGAGAGAACAAGCTACATATTCCGGTAAGCTGTCTATATTGGCTGTCAGAACATTCAACCTTTGCTGTTCTTAGACTATCAATTGGTCACCTAAGTTTTAAAACGAAGCCCGTGCATATTTGTATATGTGAAAGCAAGTATAAGCAGTGAGATGTTTTGTAGTACATATTTTGCTTGTGTTTCATAATGAAACCACGCGCTAAATTTAAAAGCAACTGCTTTAACTTGGGTGTATGTGTATGTTATTCCTTGTATGTTACTCCATCTCGGCCACATTGAATTTTTCAGTTGATTTTACCAGAATTTCTCTTGGAATCATTATATCAATATATGTAAATAATAAACATCATAAATGCTAATTACATTTAGATACATTAAGTACAGCTTTACGATGTCGGTCATAATCAAAAAATAATTTATAGCAAAATAGTGCTTTAACACAATTTATGCACGATGAGTGGTTATACGTCGGGCGTAATAATTTTTATTTGTACGACGTATTACCACCCGAGTATATAAATAGTATTAAAACACGGTTTGCTATAAAGTATTTCAATTTTAATATGCCTTAAATCTAAAACAGTAGATAAAATATAGAATATATACAAAAACTTTGACGTCATCGCACGTTCACGTGACGTCATTCTAGTGTTAGCGTGTTTTAACAAAGACAAGCATATTATAATTGATTATAAGCTTATCTAGAGTGATATTCTCTCATTTATCGCGAAAGTCATATTTCAATACATTTGCACTCTAGCACCTTCAATTATCATCAAACAAAATCAGATCTATTCAGATGAGCATGTAGATGTCGTTTAATCATTGGTCATATTAAAGTAATTGGTTCAGTGTTATATTCCCTTCAATTTTCAGAAGGTGACATACTTACAATGTTGAATGTTCTCATGTACCTTCATTTCTTACCAGTTATAAGCTCTTGCTCAAATTGCTCAAGTTTAGAATTGGTCAAATCAGCGGAGTAATTTTAGAGTCAATTGGCCAATACTTATCCAAAATTAATAGTTAACTATGTACACTCGAACAACCTCATTTCCTCGTCAATACTTACGATATATTTATATTGTTTTTTATATCTCTAATATGTCAGAAAAGTGTGATATTGAACTAAATCCAAACAGTTGTATTGATCAAAAAAGAACTTTTGCACTATGTAACCTGCATATCTGCACGAGACTTAATCATAAGAAGGGCATGTCAATGGTTTAACCACTAGTGCTATATTATGCGTCCAATCTGACGACATTTTTTTCTTTCTTCGTGATCTCCGTCAAGTAAGGCTTTTTGGGAGGTTAATGCTCCTCATTCTCTGTAATTGATGTATCAATTTTTGGGAGGTAACTCGAATTCAACAACTCTTATTTGTACAAAATTCATACTTTCATGTTTGATTCTGGTGTATTTAATTTATCTATAAAAATGGTAGCCAGGTGTGCAGCATAGGACCGACATAACCATTGTGTAAGAAAATTGGTAGATTTGATTTACAGTTGCTGCAGCGGCTTAAAGACGAGAAACATGCTGTGCTTACTAACCTAGGAAAAGAAATGACTGAGCTTGGTGATAATACACTACGTATCCTATGTGTTGGGACAGTTAATAGTGGAAAAACGAGTTTCGTTGATTCCATATTATCGACCTTAAGAGATGAGATATGCTCAAAAGCATCAGGGGGGTACGCAACAGGCGGAAAATCAAAGGTTGGCAATGCTGTGTCCACAACTGAGAAGGTATGTTAAAA
Source organism: Mercenaria mercenaria (assembly GCF_021730395.1). Classification (NCBI taxonomy): domain Eukaryota; kingdom Metazoa; phylum Mollusca; class Bivalvia; order Venerida; family Veneridae; genus Mercenaria; species Mercenaria mercenaria. The sequence goes on along the minus strand of NW_026463185.1, from coordinate 15,526 downwards.
ACGTTTGACGATTGATTTGTGAAATGCACCCTGTTGATGAAGACATTCTACCATATTGCGGTAATCGGTATTTTGTAACTGATAGCAAAATGATTTTTGTTAAGTTTCAGATGTATCGATTAAGATACAAAAAGAAATTGGAACAGGAAGATAAACTGTGCAGTAGCAGTGCATTTATCGGGGATTTACCTGGTTTTCAAGAAAATTTGGGTATACAGTTGGAAGCCGTCAAATATATAGTTCAGGGTCACGTACCAAACAGTTACAAAGTAACTATTTATTGTCTTTTTCGTTGTTACAACAATTAACAAAAAAATCTTTACAAAATGTAGAAAATAAACTGGTCAGTGTTAACGTATGAAAAAAAAACGTTGGTAATAGAAATTAAGTTGTACTGAACTCATGCTCATAAATGACATGCGAAGTATTCATGTTGAGATATTTTCTGGTCCTTCAGGATAATGGAGATATTCAATATCCCTGCAATATATTCCGCGTAAGTCAGTGCTAGAAGGGCATATGCGGTGTTACACTTTCCATGACCTCTCAAACACAGATTAGATTGAACCGAGTTCTATTACTATAATTATTATTATCATGCTTTGAATCATTCTATTCTTTCAAAGGAAATTCTCATAGATTTTATTTATTATTATCAGTCGTGGAAAAGCTCCTCGACCTTGGATATAGTGCTGTTATATTTTCTGGTCATTTGGGATCATACAGTCCATTCAATATCTATGTTATAGACTTTCGCTTTAGTTGGTGTTACGTGTCTCATGAACAGACAGAATAGATCAAACCGATTCTGTTATTATTTAACTTCGTCACATTCTACGCTTTGAAAGGAACTTTATATATATATATATATATATATATATATATATATATATATATATATATATATAATAGTAGAGACATTTTATACGAACTAAATCACCACCACAATATACCAGACCAATTACGGCAAAGCGCCTAGCAGTACAAACGAACACGCACATGCCACAGCAAGTCCACTAACCCAATAAGATTAGTTTCGATGCTGCTTTATATACGAGTCCGAATTGTACTACACATTCGTACTGGTTCAACATTTGCATATATATACTCAAATCTCTGTTTCATCTCTCACAAATCAGTAGTGACACTAATTTAGTCTTTTTAACTGATTGGGACCAGAAAAGCTATATTTTCTCTCTCTGAAAGTTAACTGGATCTCGAGGATACATTGAATATATATATAGATAATTTGCATTAAGGGATATAATTATATTCAGAACAGTTGACTTTCCCATACGTGAGATCCGCTAGGATGCAAGTTCGCATTATAAATTATTATATAGTAGAGAGTATTTATACGAACTAAATCACCACCACAAGATACCAGACCAATTACGGCAAAGCGCCTAGCAGTATATATATATATAGTACAACCTGTCCAGAGCGGCCCTCTCTTAAGCAAAACCTCTCTATAACAACATCATTAAAATTTGCCTAAGTGAAATATACTATCAAATTTACCTCTCCAGAACAACAACATCTACATAACAGTCAATATTTGTATATTTGTATCTCCCAAAGGGTGTTGCTCTACAAAGGTTGCACTGTTTGTATGTAAATCTTTTTTGCCTCAGGATAATCTTATTAAGGAAATGTAATCAAAAAAGAAGCAAGTGTGTTTCGTTTACCAATGTAAGTAATTTAAATGTGTTGGTAAACTTTTAGATTAAAGACGGAATAAACAGGGATTCTGATACATTCAAGTTGCGCCCCGAGAAGAAAGACAAGGTGAACTGTGTTTGTTTCATTTTTGACATTTCTACGCCTGCTGACGAACTACCAGGTAAAATACAGGAAACATTCAAGAATCTTCAACGCTGGCTCCTTGACAAAAGTATGTACTAGTAAATAAAACTCAGTTATTTTTACATTTATTTTCAATGACACTCACACTGCTAGTTAAAAATACCTTATAATAAGCTATATCATTCCTGTATTCGAGACTTATCGGAATATGCAGTGTAGAAGGTAATATCACACAAATGCGCGGTTGTATCACTACGTACCCGAACCACATACTAGATTGTACGACCGCCAAATTGCTATATATCGTGACGTGTCATGCACACTGAAATTCACACTGAAAACCTTATAAATCAGTCTTTTCAAGAACACAAAATTTTGTTCAAACGCGTTAATTTCTTCTTAATACTTTTTTATTTACATACTAATTTATTTTTATCTTTTGTCGGCGTATATGGAGTAAAGGTACATTTAATTTAGATTTTTTAAAAAAGAAGTGGAAAATTGCAGTTAATCTATTTCGGTTAACGTCCAACGCGCAGTCTGTGACTAGCCCGGAAGTTCTATTGACCCGTTAACATAAACCTCCCCGAGAAGGCAGTGTCAATGATCAAGAACGTGGAAGAATGCTTAATTGAAATATAGCTCTATAACATCTCATAATACAGACACTAAATAAAATATTATACCTAAATTATTTACAGAGATTCCGTACATTGTCATTCTGACTAAAGGTGACCTGTTGAACGCTGATGTAGGGGAAGGGAAGTATCAGGTATTTAAAAACAACACTTTAAAAGAAAACAAAGACAAACTCATAAAGATGTTTGGTTATAAACAAAGCAAAATGTTCCCAGTTGTTAACTATATACATGAAGATACAGTGGTACCGGAGAGTGACGCTTTACTTATAGGTAAGCAGCAGTAAACATGTTTGAAATAACCGAATTAAAACTACGTCATATATTTTCATTTTCGAAGCAGTAATTTCCTTTATGGTTAAAAGGTAACAAACAGCTTTACCATTTATTATAAAATACTATGGGCTCTAAAAACAGAGAGTTTCTCCACATTTTAGTTTAAATTAATTTTGATTTATGATCTATTTCTCGTATTTCAGCCGCTCTAAAGGAAATTCTGAAACTTGGAAAACAATATTTTGAGGATTCGGATGAAAAAGATACTGATGAAAGTGATAACGAAGAAAAGGGATCAGAGGATTGCGAGACAAACAAAGCCAACAGCTAGTTCAGTGACATATTCGAAAGAGTCTAATGAGATTAATCTTAATCAAAAAATGACGAACATAGAAAAATGCATAAAAGTCTATACTTCTGAAGTATCTCGATTGACAACATGAATTTAGGTCCGGAATATAAAGATTTTAACCAGGCGTTATGTTCCCTATTAATACAGCGATTTGATCAAAGAGGCGTGTTTTATGTATAAAATTGCGAATAATTTACATCCTAACTATATATGTGAAATGTGCTTGCAAAAACCCCAAGCTTATGATACTTCTTTCACTCTGCGATCAAAAACTAGCAAGAATTCGTATATACCAAAGTACCAAAATATACGCACAAAGAATAGTTTTAATGTGTATATGCTATATTCTTGTCCAATTATTTGGAACTGTTTTAGAAGTTAAATATGCTCATTCATAACAATGCTTTAAATCATCATGTCTCAACTCAATGAAAATTTCATGAAATATTTCCTTTTTGTTTTTAGACATGTATCTGTTTATGTTTGTATGTAAATAATAATGCCAATATTTAATTAACTGATAAAATTATTGAAACATATTTATCATTTCGATTCTAACCACGCAAATTCTTCTCATTTTACGACAATACTTTTAGCTCGGCATGTCATTCGGCTGGCTTTATGCCATTATAAAATCCTCCTCACGAATGGAAAGCGTTGCATAAAACGGAATTTGCCGATATTTAGTCATTCTAATGAAAGTATTTAGTAATTCTAATGAAAGTATTAAGTAGTAACTGCTGTGAAAATGTTATTTTCAGTAACATTTAAGGTCGGATATAGAAATTAGAAGTAAATACTTCATTCAAAGTTTATCAATGCAGTTTCTTATAATAGTACACGTCACCTACATGATGGCACTGAAACATACATGCCAGAACATTGCGGCATATAAAAACGTAAACACTTGAGTCTGGAAGACTGGAACATGAATTATAATTTATTTACTGTCAAAGTAGTATCTAGCTGACATTTTGCCTACAACGAAAAAAAAATGTAAACTTATATAGATGCACTGATGTTAAAGTTGAAACTTGCCAGTACTGTTTAGACTGGCTGAAACATTTTCTTAAGGTGAAAATATGAACAAAAAATCATCAGTTAGAAATTGCTTATTTCAAACAATTTGATGTACGTTTTGTTACTACATGTATTACTTAGAACTGAAAAAGTCGAAAAGTCGACATATAACGGAAGCAGAGTCATGTTACAATCGTAGGGTGGAATGGAACAGCTACACTTCTCGTAGATTCATGTATAGGTGATTTCGCTATATGTTTATAAAGCAGCTGCTGTGAATCGTGTTAGAATTGTATGCACATGATTTTTCGATGTAATCATGTTTATTATGCTTTATGTTCTGTATAAAATTGTATTTTCTTTTTTAAAGGTCCTCATGGAAGATTAGCATCAGCTAAATGAGCCACCCTCTATAGATAGAGTACTCGCTCACTCATTCACGCACTTATATACTTACTTAATTTGAACGTTTATTTTTTATGTTCATAAAAGTGTGTAGCAAAGGAAAGGTTTCACGGGATGTTGACTCTGTCTAACCAAGTTATCTGATGAAGTGTATTTTTTTTCCAATCCTTTACATAGTATATCAATCAAATTATATTGGTCCAGTATGCAGTAATTTTCACGTATTGGAATTCGATTGGCAGTAATTTATCTTTAAGGATATAACAAATGTACATATATTAGAGGACAACTAACAATGAAATAGATCCAGCTGAAAAAATCCTAGAATGAAAAGAAAACAGTATACAATCTAAATGATATACAACATTGCAAACAATGGCGATAGAGAGAGAAAGGGACTAAGATCATATTTCGAAAGTAATTAGATTAACTATGATCATGCTATCAACAATATTTTTTTAAAAGTGTTAGTGATCAAAATATCTCTGTCTTGTAATAGTGTATGTGTATATGAAAATTAAATAAATAATAAATGACTAGATTGACTGTGGTATACCGTCGTCCTTTCTTGTAGATGACTTTTCAAAAAGATATATCTTGGTCTCATATGCATTTCGTTGTCAGTATAACAGTGTAAAAAGATAAATGTACACGACTAAACATAATACATGAGAATAACCAAATATAAAATATTCATGTACAAACTTACTTGTCATAAATTAGATGTGACGAAAAAATAAAAAAATGTTCAAAATTAAGGTAAAAGTGTTTAGTGTTTAAACGACGTAGGTTTCAAATAGGAGAGATCGTGTTTGTATACAAATCCGTTGTATTTTCTATTTTTAGAACTGATAAGACCTTGATCGGGTGGGCAGACGCTGAACGTCCTTATCCCATGTAAACATTGATGTTTTTCTAACGGCCAAAAGTTTTAAAACACAAATAATATCAATAATTATTTGATCAATGGAAAAGTTATAAAACAATAAATTTATTAATTATATTTTATTACTTTTTCGAAATAAAGTGGTTTAATCATGAACGCGTAACATACATTTTTTTCTAGAAGTTTTGAATATTACTACGCCGCTATTAAAATTGTATTTCATTTAAAACGATTTTCATTTTAAAAAGATATTTGAATGCGAAAATATGAAAATATAGTATTAGTATAATTATTTCAAAACTTTTTGAATTTTGAAAATTCATAAATGAGCAAAAAAGTTATTAAAAAATAAAAAAAATCCAATCTCATACACAAACAATGTAAAATTATTTGTTTTGCCCACCACCAGATAAACAGATGTTAATGTGGGACGTCACAGCGACCTCTCCTATACAGAATAAACAAAAGTTATCTAGTCACGCACGAACACTTGAAGTCCTTCCCTCTAATGCTATCTCACGATCAAAAGTTTGCTCAGTTCTTTTAACATGTAAAAGGAGCTTAGTTTGCAAACATGCCAGAGTTATGAAAGTTACCTTGTGAGGCCATCTCATGATGATAAAGATGTGAAGAGAATCTGTAAACATTTGGTACAGTATGTGACAGGATGGACGTACCAGGGACAATAACTATCAGAACAAATCAACAGATTTTTTTAAGAACCGGTAACAATAAAAATGTAATTTGTTATTTGTAGATATTTACATATCAAATATGTATGAAATAATTTTCGCTTACAACGAGAACTCCCACAGAAGAAATTAAGGAATTAAGGAATTAGATCATGTTTTTTATCTTCTGTGTAGCAATTTCCGAAGCCGCACGCTTCGGACGTTTCTGAGGCGTAACGTCAGCTATAGGTGCCGAATCTGCCATGTTCTGGTCACCGTTTTGACTGGATACTTCGATCGGGTACAGAAGGTTTAAGGGCCGACCAATTGTTCGCCCTGACTGCATTTTTACGTTTGCTGATCTCGTATGGCCGTCCCTACTAACTTGAAGTTGAACAATTTTTCCGAATCTCCAATTTCCTCTTGGAATATCGTCTTTTATCAAACCTACATGTACATCATCAAGATGTGAAGAAAATTCTGATTCATAGCTAGTTCATATCTCCCTAAAAACTGTCACACAGCTTGGACTGCAAACTGTAACTTTGCAAACATTTGTTATCAGCTCATTTGTAAGAAAACATTGTGTTCGTCAACATAACGCAATGTCATTCGCTTATTTGTCACCAGCTTATTTGTAAGAGGACATTGTGTTCATCAACATACCGCAATGTCATCAGCTCATTCGTAGGGGAACATTTTGTTCATCAACATAACGCAGTGTCATTTGCTCATTTGTCACCAGCTCATTTATAAGAGAACATCGTGTTCATCAACATAACGCAATGTCATTTGCTCATTTGTGATAAGCTCATTTGTAAGAAAACATTGTGTTCGTCAACATAACGCAATGTCTTTAGCTTGTTTCTCACTAGCTTATTTGTAAACATTGAACAAGTTCCATACAGATTGTTCTTCAACCTTATACAGTGTCATTCTCTCATCCCCAATGTAACAAAGTGAACTTTGCGGCTTGATGCTATTACACACCGCTTTTGTTACCAACTCATTCACTTGATAGCGACATATCATAAAGTCGTTAACTCATTGTAATTAGCTCAATTGAAGTTTACAATTTATCGGTCAAAGCAACATGCATTCATGCCTCTTTATTTTGATCATCTACAACTTGCTCGCTCACAACATGCCTGCTTATAACCCTATCCAACGTGATGTATACAACGTGTCACATCCTCTATCACATATAATACGCACACCCCTTTCCCATACAGACTATTTCGCACAGCGCGTAACGACCGTTCTCACTTGCGCAGGCTTCTTTTTAAAGGTAAAAATAGTACTCCTTATCTCAAACCTGATAGTCTTCATTCCTTTACACTCGCATCCCGTCAGTATCTGAGATCCCGCGACCCATTAAGCTGTAGTTTACCTACAGCCATAGCTCAACATAATGCGTACTCAAACCTTTACATGTGGTTCCAGGGTAAATAAAGTGTTAAAATCTGTTGCTAAGTCACCCCGGGTTGAAGAAATACTTGAATATCTAGTAACTTCCACTATGAACTCAGACACCTGTGTACCATACGTCTCTATTTTCATAATAGTTCGCAACTATCATCTTTACTCATTGCTCAGTACCTCAGCAAGTTATCTGAGGCTTACCAACAAATAATATATAGCGTGTTTTCATTATTCATATAGTCATAAGTTCATCATGAATAAATCGTTATTTTGGAGTCGTTAAATACTCCGTCACAAATTGTGAGTTAATTATTTTAGCTTATCAGCTAGTGTACATAACCACAACCCGCGGCACGTTACAAAAACAGGATAGCCGTTGGATAATCTATTAAGCAATATACGTTCATTGCACAAGTCTTCCACACGCACGTTACAAAATGTGGTAGCGGCAGTGGTATAATCTTTTGGACAATAATTACATAGATCTCGTAAATCGTCCATTAACACGTTACAGTTCAGCTGCTTTGTCTGACAAAATACAAAAACTAAAAATAACAGATGAAATTGAAAAATGTGAATTGAAACCATCGCAATATTAAGTTTAAATAGATACAGAAATGTTTTTATAGGAAATTCAAACAAGGAACTAAACAACTAGGAATTTTTACACGGTCAGGTGTGCGTAACGCTATACCACACGGCCGTCGCTCTGAGAATGATCTCTCGGTAAATAGTATGCAGATATTTCTCTCTAATTATGTGGTTCACCTTTTTCGAATGAAGGGTCATCCCTATTACAATACCAGTTTTATGCACGTGCAGGTTTTTCACTTACATTGCAAGTATGTTTTAAGTTATATATGCAACGATAAAGATGTTAACTAAGTGAAAAAATGCTTTCCACACCTACAAAAGATACTGGAAAAAATTAGGGAAGTATTGATACTACAACACCTTTATATTTTCCTCTGCGGATCTTAGTCTTGTAACGTATCGTGGACATTACTGTCAATGATTTTTTAAACAATATGCGTCATTTTAAGTCTATGATTCATAGGTTTAGATGTATTCATGCTATTGTTAAAGATCTAGTAAGAAAAGTACATTCAATTTAGCATAGTCATTATTGATATACCCTGTAACACCTCTATACTTCTTTTTACATGTTTATATTTGTTAAAGAAAGCAAACTCAAATAAAAGTTATCAATTTTAAAATCTTTTTATCATTTTGAGTTTCGAAGAAACTAATTAAAGGGAGCAAACTCTGTGAAAGATAAACGTTTTATTCTGCATTTATTCTGTCCTGTAATGCAACTTCTGTTGTTACAGTCTTACTATGTGTCCTAATGAGTGCTAAATTGCTAATTTTAATAGGATAAGAAACAATTTAAGACTGTATAAGCACACATATAGTCAACATATTATTTTTATTTTATACGGGATAACATTGTTAAAATAATTGACCTGAGATTAAGATTAAGTTAGCATCTGTGAAATGATCGTGCATTTTTCGTTAAATTGACTACGACTTAAGACACATGTAAGACTGGCATTATAAAAAAGAAAGCAAACTACAATCATGTGGAAATATTATTGGTCCAATAGCTTAAACTAACATCTCATTCGCTTCTACAGTCGATATGTGTGCTTGTTTTAGTAGAATTATTGCCATTTTGGAGAGATTTATTTTTCACATCGGCTTTAATACAGCTTAAGCTTGAGGTATATATATATATCGTTTTTTCTCCAGTTAGGTGGTAGGAATCATTTTGATTAGTTATCATTATCAGTGAGAAATGATGCAGAGCACAGAGAAAATATAAAAGTTGTGTTAATTTGCAACCTATTACATTTATTTTTGTTGGGATCCCGCTATATTTCAGCAGGATTCAACCAAAAGCGCTCTAGGATCCCAAATATTCCCACGGTCAGTATATATACTGGCTATTGAGATCAACTGGGATCCCAGCGGGATTTCAGTGGAATATTACCGGGATTTCAGTGGGAAAAAAAATCTTGATCCCGGTATATCCCACCGGAATTACCATGAATTCCCGATGGAATCCCACTTGAAAACTGGGATTCCAAATATGAGATCAAGTAGGATCCCGCCGGGAAAAATCAATGTTTCCCACTGAAAAATTCACCTGAAGGCACTTGGAATCCCGTACATTTTTCCCGTTAACATTCCCACTGGAATCACACCAAAATCCCGACCGGATTTCCACTTGAAATGTCCATCCTGCAATTTCTTTATCTATTTTATATAACTCTCACATTTGCCTACTATTGCCGTTCACGACGTCTTGTATCTGTCGCATATCATCGCAGCTCCTTAATCACTTTGAGGCTTAATTTCTGAATGTCCCGTACAAAATATGCGCTGACACTGAGAAACCATTCTCATGCCTATGAGCATGTTCCAACTTTTATGTACAATGTAGGAGCTATTCTGCATTCTACAACTTTATAGTGCGCTGCGGCATCTCCTCATGTCGGCATTTTTACATAATGTGTTAATCACTTATATGCATGAAATGACAACAGTTCTACTAATGTATTCAATTGTTTAAATTTTAATGCGTATCTTTAGAATGATTAACGCTATCGCATATATGAACAATTAGCAAACATGTTGTCAATATGCTCTGTTTTATAAATTCAAAGACGGACGACAAATTCTAAATTATTGCGCCTTACGGGAATCGACGTTCATATGTAAAGGACCCTAATGAAAACTCAAAAGCATTTTCTAGCAAAATAATGTTTTGATAAAAATCAATCATATTTTCTTGGAAATATACAAAATATGCCTGTGTGTTTAAAATAATTGCAATAGGTACAATTTATTTGGACAACCATCGTATGTAGCTAAAAAGCTTGTTAACAAATTCGGTTTGCCTGTTTTACTATTCACTTAGAACGCCCTTAATGTTATACAATTTTTCACGATGTAAACGTACACGTAGATATCATGTAGAAACAGGTGTAAACTAGCTGGTTGTCAAATTAAATAATGACAGCTTTGTTTATTAAGCAAAACGATTATTGAATATCATTAAAATATGCTAATCTACATCTGTATCTAATAACACTAGAACATGACATTTTTTTAAAAAGCAGCATGACCACATCTATCACAACATAAATTTTTGTACCTGTCTGTGTATGTGATATCTTGTTAGCATCATTCGAGCTTACAAGTGATGTTCCAAATGGATCTGTTTCTTGATACAAATTATCCTAAGAAGTTAAAAAAAAAAATCTTGAAGATATATACAGAATACATGTGTTTGCTTTTCACGCTCTGTCAAAAACACAATATTTCCTGTTTTTTTCAGTAATATATTTAAGTAAATAAATTATATGTATATATCCATATTTAGTCTGTCTTATAAGGAAATTTGACAAAGAAGTCTCCTGATTATCATAATCATTGAATATCTGTTCAGAGTCGATGTCATCAAAGACCTGCCAGAAATCCTGAAACAAGGTGTTGATTTTGCTCAAATAATATTCGGATTCTTTCCATGATGGCAGATTCTATAAAATACAAAGCAAAGTTAAATGAGCCACATCTCACTGATGTTTGCAACGTCTTGATAACAATATAATGAAAATATATATTTTCAAATCGAAAACTGAGGCATTGAGATATGCTATCAAAGCTTATGCCGTTTTTGCACGCCAGTAACTAAGATTGACTTGATCAGTTTTCATTATTGAGAAATCGTAATTATTAAATTTAAGGTCGGTCTGAATATTTGGATAGGTCTGTAGCTGGGCAGGCAGATAATTTATACGATTATCATTACATATTTTCTGTCGATCCATACAAGAAATAATTTACCTTTAACAACATTTTTAAATTATTGCATGCACATTTTCTTACTGAGTCTAGAAACTTCCAATGAATGTGAATTATTGATCTAAAAAATCCAGTTTTCAGGGGATCGAAATTTTGTATAAAACTATTCTCCGACTGAGGTTCTAGAGCTACATATTTGTTGGAAGAAGATGGCATTATGTTAGGGCAAATTGGAATATGCTTTGTTTTAGTGTTTAAACTTGAACAATTTAAATACCAACTATATCATTCATTTTCTACTTTGTTCTATTTGAATCAATATAAGACCGTAGATATATATTCCGTTTAGTGCAGAATTAAGTTTGTGCATCAATCGAGAGTTCAAATTTTATAAAATGTAGTTAGATGATATTACAAAAAAATCGTTCAGATAATTTCAATAATCAGATAATTGACACAATACACTTAATATTTGATCGAGACCTTAACGCAAAAATAAACATGGCGTTTGAAATTCAAAATGTCTAAGACTTTATAAAAAACGAACAACTGGGTAAAATTTAGCAAAACTGATTTTGATAATAAAATATTTATTTCTCTTTGTTGAAAAGAAACAAGTTCTGTCATATTTTGCTTTTGTTGAATATTTTATTAAATAACAGTGAAATACACTACCACTATCAGTAGCTCAACTGACAGTTTTCCAAATCCCAAATGGCTGCTAAGAGTCCCTCTCAGGTTTTATAGTTATTCAAAATCAATTTGTTTCCTTGATATTTTATGCCAGCTTGCCTTTCTGAGATGATATTACGATGAAAATAGCTGGAACTTTGAACATTTCCAAATTTGAAGGCGGCAACGAAACACAAAGAAACATTAAAGTCAATTTGTTTATTGAAAAGTGACCAGTAAAAGTAGTCATTAAACGGAGATATTGTCCTCCTCCTCCATGATCCATCGCCAACATTTGGGAATCAGTACTCAACTGAAGAAAATGTGTTTAATGTGATGGGAAGAGAAAATGTGGCTTTTTATCTTTTACCTCACAAAAAAGAAGCGGGTTTCATTCTAGCTTTTAAGAAAGCTAACCTTATATAAATTACCACATCACGAAATGTGTAAACATAAGGTCTTCTAACTGAGTGATATCTCAACAAAATCCCAGATGTACAACTTCACATACTAAAAATTCCTGTAATGTTTGATAATACTGGGTCAAATACGTTTTGAGATACATACGACACACAGGCTTTTTTATACCTATTTTAGACTAAGCCAAGGGCCTAGTCAGTAGTTTAATTATTTTCATACATTTATTTTTTCAACTTAAAACTAAATATAATGGAAACGTTTCTAATAAAGTTATCAGGAAAAAAACACCACTCGGGAAGTAGATTTTATGTATTTCATATTTACAGTTTTAGGGAAATGCATAACAACTTATTTTTGAAATATTTTATAAATATGTATACAGTACTTGTGTAATAAATGTAGTGAAATAGTGACGCAACAGAATCTTTCCTCAAACCTAAGCAATTACAAAAAAATATATAATTATATTGATAAAAAGTTTGGCAATGATTTGTCGCTATATTGGTAGTTCTAAAATCTGCCTAGTATTTCTTAAGAAATTTTAAATAACTAAACAAGTTTAGTAAAATGGTAACTTAATATGAGTAAAGTAAGCTTCATATTGTTTCTTTCTCAAATAATGCGTTTACGTAACAATATCCTACAATGATGTTCACATAGTAGCATATTCATTCATAGTATGTGTATCAAATAACAGACAAGTAATGCTTTTGTTGAATGCATTTTGACAGAGAGTCAATTTACCCCACCGGCCTAGCATAGCCTTCGTTCTATACTACATTTTTTTCCGAAATGTTATCTGTAAGAAATGAATAATGAATCATATTGGATTATTAAACCACTTTGGGTTTGGAAATTTCGTGTTATTAATAGAAGTGATTAGATATTATAGACAAAGTAAATTATTGAATGAATGGTTCACTTACCCTTTAAAAATATATATATGTTTTAAATGTTTGTCCTTCAAGTAATCTAGGCCTTCATCCAAAATGGCACTCGATTATACGCCGCACACTTCCCAATATCTAATCAGATAAAAGTCATCAACTGCGAAGAACCTATTTAAAGTGAGATAGAGAACTTTTAAAAAGGTATAATTACTGGTACAAAAAACGTTTAAAATCAATGTCTCACAATCAAAAACATTATTTTATGTTACTATTACAATACTTCTAGACAGACAGTGCTGAAATCGAATATAAATAAAAAAAATAAATATAGTACAAAGACACCAGACACCTGTACGGCATAGAATCGAATTTGATTATACCAATATCGTACATACGCATAAAATATCCCTTAAAAATAAGATAATACCACAGTATACATATTAGAAAGTCAGACACGAAAGTATTCCTTTACTTTTATATCACATATATGATATATGCTATGTGATTTATTTACTCTGGAATTTTTTCTTAATTTACTTAGTATATCTAAAGGTACGAAATGTGCCGTGGACATAAGGATTGCACATCGACACACTTAAAAGTTACAATACTCATTTGAAGCGAATACGAAACAGAAAGAAATCGCATTGCTTCGATGATCACAATGGGATATTAGTCATAAGTGTACTTTATGTTTATTTAATTACTGGAGACTACAGTATTTGGTTGGAAAAAGAATATTTATCGGAGGTAAATGTATTAATTGTACGTCCAATTAATTAAGACATGATAATAATAGTAAATGTTTGTAGTGTATACATACTTTTTGAAAACAGGATAGGTACTATAACCATATTAAGTATAAATACATACTGGAGACAGGATGGGGATAGTAAGTATATCTAGTAGTATTCATAACATTGTTGGGAACAGGATAGATATAATAAGATTATTTAGTAAACTTTTACGAACTTGAAACACAACAGAGATAGTAATCAGAATAATTTGTATATTTGAATTATTCAGAACGTAACACACAAGCACAGATAGAGCTTTACTCCCTTGTCATGTTATCACTGCTGCTTATGGTAGGTTTGGGTTATTATGGATGAGTTGGGAAAATTACAAAGATTGCTGGATCGCAATATCACACATATAGAGGATATTTCATGAGTGTCTTTTCATATTGAATTTATTAAACGAGTTGAATAAAATAATAAAATGCGAGGCTCTGCCGAGCATTTTATTAATTTTATTCAACTCGTTTAATAAATTCAGTGTGGAAAGTCACAAATGTAATATTCTTTTTATCACATGTTAGCCTTTCTTGTCGAAACATTAAAAATTCGACTTTCTTTTACTATATAAACAAGTCAATTTGATCAACGTCTCCTATACTATAAATGACGTCGACGTCAAAGCTTTATTACACTAGTGTATTATCATTTTTATTTAATGGCTTTATTACACTCCCGCGACGTCTAACATGTGATAATATGTTTTATACAATAGTTAAATCGGGCACACTGTTTAGTTTGGCAAGTACTCGCTGTAAATAACTATGTACGAACTTGGACTAATCAGAAAGAAGTTCTATAAGTAGCACTAATCAAAGTGCACTTCTTCTAGGAAGTGAAATCAGTATATCAGTATGTATCCATCGAAAGCAGATGACCCTGTAATGATTCAGCTAATAATCTATCCCTGTACCTTGATGAGAAATCTATTTCAGCTGCGCCGTCAGGACGGATGAATTTATTCAAAAGAAAATATTTGATGTTTATAGACTAAAGTAGAGGTGCAATACTGTAACTTTAGGAAGAGAGCATATTTGAACTTTCGCAGGATAAACTAATGCTATGATAGACGATAGCAAATATAAACTGAGCACCAGATAGCTGAGACAGCGACACATAGTTTGGTAAACTACTATGATAGTAGGAGAGATTCAGCTTACAGACGAGGTTCAGCAGTTTTGGTGAAATGCAGCCAAAGTATCGGGGTAACAGCTATATGTAGGTTGAATGCTTGTGTAATATGGTGCTGCGCATCCAGGAATTCATCTTGCAACTTCAAATCAGCAGACACGGGCTAAATCTATGCGTTAGGACTCGTACGATGTTGATTCAAAGACATCGTCCGACGGGAACTTCAACAAAAGCACCAGTCAAGTATGGTATCTCCACCCTTTAGGAGGTTGAGCTTATTACCATTAGCTGAAGGCTGTTAGTTTCAAACATTGAGTGATTAACCTGATC
>NW_026463184.1:0-75180 GCF_021730395.1 Mercenaria mercenaria | reverse complement strand
GATCAAAGATCCCTGGACAGCACCTGGACACGTCAAGATAGTGCCTTTTGATAATTTAGATATCATTGATAGATTCCTATATCTATGTACCAAATATGATATTTATGGTCGGAGACTTTTGTGTTACAATCGAAACATATTCTATACTGACTACTTGAAGGTGTATAGGAACTATGATGATGGTCCGCATAGAGTTGAAAGGTCTGGACCCGCTATGACGCTAATTCGTCCGACAGGTAGACATTTAGATTTTATTCATGCTCTTATGTGTGGAGACTGGCCGTCATGTGCAAACGCTTGGCTTCAGAGACGGAAAACATTGCTGTGGTTGGGTCGGGAGGAAATGCAAAGATTGGCGAGACTTCCATGCTTCCTAGTACCGACAGGTTACCATGAAAGCAACCTCGAATGGCGAATTTCTTTTTCGCTACAAGAGCGTGAGCTCTTTTGGAAACTGACTGATTTGCAGTATAAATGCTTCATTATGATGAAATACATTAAAGAGGCATCTTTTGGGAAAGAACATTTTCAGTCCGAAAATTCTTTAACGTCTTACCATTGTAAGACTGCTCTTTTTTATACAATAGAAAATAACTCAGATATATGGAAACAAGGGAATCTAATTGATGTTACAACTTTATGTTTTAAACTTCTTTTAAAATGGACTGGCGTTCGATATTGCCCGAGTTACTTTGTACCAACACTAAATTTATTCTGGAAATTAAACGAAAATGACTTTGAAAATCTGGGAAGTTTATTACAAGGTGTTCTAGCAGAGCCAGTTGTGCATTTTATTAAAGGAATCGAATTGATGATCTACATGCATAATTCAGAATTGACAGTTAATCCAAAATTAAAGGAACTGTACGGCGTTTATGAAACTCCGTTCAGTAGCATCAAATTCATAGAAAGTTTAGATCACACACACAGGGAACTTGGCAGTATGTTAGGAAGTGTTATGGAGTACGTTTCACATTTGTCCTTACTTGAAACAATATACCACCTTGCAAGATTACTGAATATGAAGCAGCTACACGATGCAAATTTGTTCACAAGTTTAGCTTTCCCATTCATTCACACAACACTGGCTTGTCATTTTGTTATTCTTGCATTAGAATCGGATCACCCCAGCAGAGACTTTTACATAATGATTTCTGCATTTCACTTTTGGAAAGGACTTAACTCAGATACAATGTCTAGTAAACTAAAGCTGGTGACGGTTCTCCTCTACGCTGGATATAAAGAAAGTGCCGCAGCTTTGATGAAGGAAATTTCTATGGTCAGTACAAGTTGTCTTTTCTTTGGATGCTCATGTTTTTATTCGTCTACATTCGGTTATCAAAGATTGTTACACTTCCACAATTTTGTACGCAAACGTGCTAGAATGGGTCCATTCTGTCTATCAACAAATGAACTGATTCGCAGGCATTTATGCCACTGTGTAATGTTCCTGCCCACAGAAATTGAAATCACCCCATACCCTTTACAGTTTGAGATGTTTCGATCATACGCAGTACCAGACGATGCTAGAAATCCAAGTAAGTTTGACTATTGGTGGTTTCAGTGTGCCGTTATTGATTCAGAAACATACAAGCATTTTCTTTGGCATTTAATTGATGTCTCGTGGATAGAGAAAAGGCAAGTGTCCGATGAATTACTTGAAACAAGTACAATATATACATGGGCACATTATCACTTGGAAACCCAAATGAACGTTGCAGGATGGCTCACAGAAAGAAGCGGGCAAAATGTGAAAGCACTGGAAATGTACTTATCATCGTGGCGCTTTTTAAAGAAAAGACAATTGCAATATCAAGTACTTCCAGATAATAAATTACTCTTTCATACTAACAATGCTGCCAAATGGCATTTAGTTTTGTTGTTGTATCGAATGTGGTGTAAGCGTCAAGTCGAGATATTTGGGAGATACTGCTTGTGAAGTCATAGTGGAAAAAGACATAGCATGCAGCATGCAGCTGATATTTTTGTCATTATGATTTTATTAGTTAGGAATGTGAAACGGTTGAACGATATTTTAATTTGGGAATGGACATAGTTACAGTTGAAATGGGCTAACAAGTGTAGACACCGACACTGGCAACCGAAGATTATTAGCGGCATTGGTGATTTAAGATTCAAAACCGTGTAGAATGTGTTTACTTTTTAAAGGATTTCCTTTTCTAGTTATCCACAACACCGCAATCTAATAACAAAAGTAAAGATAAGACTATCCTTTCATTTAATTACTTAACTCTTACCCTGCTAAATTTATTAAATGGACTGGTCCATCATTCATGTTAAGTACACTTATCTTTCAAATTGGTGTTCGCTGAAAATTTACTGACTGAACAGCGACCAGTGCAGACCATGATCAGCCTGCACGGATGTACAGGCTGATCTTGGTCTGCACTGATCGCAAAGACAAAACCATTTGCAGCCAGCAGGCTGAACGTTAATTCATTGGTAAAAACATGTCGTTATATGCATTTGAACTTACAAGCTCTAATACTCACTTCTTATAATGCATGATAAATATTGCATATTATATGTTACTGTTTTTAAATTATCTCTACATTCTTATTTTGTAAGAGCTATCATTTATTTTGTTTATATTGTAAATAGGCCTTGTAGTATTTTTACGCTAGCTTCTGTTGTAATACAAATAAAATTGACAAGGCAAAAACACTCGGTCTTTTCACTCGAGCATTTCTAGAGGCCTAATTATCAATTCATATCCATTTAATATAAAATTAAGTTTTAAAAGTAAGCTAATGTCAAAACAGAATCTTTTCTGAGAGCACTGTAATATTATTCATCCCCAAATTTTATTTGATTGAGAAGGGACTACCTAGGATACAGTTGTCCCACTCTTCAATCTCTGGAACCCATAAAAGTATCACGTTGAAGTTTGCATAATGTTTTTGTAGGATCATAAGGCAAATTCACATACCTTGTCCCGTTACTCTGACTTCCGTTTTGACTAAACAATTCCCACTTTTGACTTGGAAAAATTCTCAAAATTGACATTTCTTTCAATATTTCTGATGCCTATACATTTGATTCAAACAACCATTTGAGATTATAATCTTGGTATACACATCAACTTCTGTAACTCTGACTTTTGGCAGATTTTTTCCTGTTTAATTAAGAACATGTGTCAAAACTGATGTTCACTTTGAATATTTCCGAATCCATACAAGATATTACATTGGAACTTCATATTAGGTTTTAAAGGATCATTAGTCAAGCCCACATAATAGGCCCAATGAGTTATGTTTTGTTAAAATCAGTTCCCATTTTCACTTTGACAATCCCTCGAAAATGCAATTTGCTATGCATATACTTGCATGTACATGTTTGCAAATAAATATCAGACTTGTTTTAGCTTTAGATAAAATGCATCCTTGATTTTTTATATTTGTCATTATCCTATCTATCATACAGTACCACAGAGCACTTCATTTTTCAGAACATGAAGTCATCAAAATTAATATGTCTAGTCCATACCTTTCTACACTTTTTAGTGGTTTAATGATGTCACGCTCTGCTCTGTGTGATTTCTCCTAAACATAAAACATTTCAATATCCCATGGAACATGAATAAATATCCAGATCCAAAAACGCAGCCTCCCCAAAACAAAACTCACAGCACGCAAACGTGCACTCTACGAACACACACACGCGCATACAAAGCAAACGCATGAGGAAACAAGAGGGCCTTGAAGGCCCTGTATCGCTCACCTGACCTATTGACCTAAAGATCATCAAGATAGTTTCTTTAATTTATGGTCACAAATGTGGCCTCTTAAGTGTTAACTAACTTTTCCTTTGATTTGACCTGGTGACCTAGTGTTTGACCCCATATGACCCAGATTCGAAATTGATTTAAAGATTATCAAGATTAACATTCTGACTAAGTTTCATGAAGATACAGAAATAAATGTGGCCTCTAGAGTGTTAACAAGCTTTTCCTTTGATTTGACCTGGCCTGCGAAAAAAGGGTCAACATACGGGAGTGTACGGTCCCGTATATTTCGCAAATACGGGAGTATACGGGATGTATATTACAAATATACGGACCTAATATACGATCCCGTATTCGGAACATCTAGTATACGGGAAGTCCGTATATGTGTCATGCATATACGGGATCCCGTATACGCCGAATATACATAAATGTATATTTCCCGTATATTGCATTCCTAGAAATGGTGTTTATTCGTGTCCTGCTTAAACATAAGTTTCATTTTCATGTATTCAAAGGGTCTTGAGACTTTTTTCCCGTATACTTTCCGTATTTTAGAATATACGGAACACGTATACGAGCCTGTATATTCCGAATATACGTAGTATACGGATCCCGTATTTTTGTCATATACGGACTGTGATTGCATCTAATATACGGGGCGTATACGGACTTGTATTTTCTAATATACGGGCTTCGGATCCCGTATTTTTGTCATATACGGGGCATATACGAAACTGTACTTTTTGATATACGGGCTACGGACTAGTCCCGTATATGCATGGTATACGCAATATACGGATCCCGTACTTGTGTCATATACGGGGAATATACGAAACTGTATTTTTTACTTCACGGGCTACGGACTAGTCCCGTATATGCATGGTATACGCAATATACGGATCCCGTACTTGTGTCATATACGGAATGTATTTGCATCTGATATACGGGGATATACGAACCTGTAGTTTTTGATATACGGGCCAGGTTTTTCCCCGTTTATGCAAGATATGTAGAGTATAGAGATTCCATATTTGTGTCACATTTGGACTGAATTTGGTTTTCGTATTCGGGGAATTCACGGACCAGTATTTCTAAAAGATACATTTACCAGACTTTTCCCGTATATGCACTATGTGTAGTATACAAATCCCGTATTTTTCTTTTATGTGAACTGATTTCGTATATGGGCACACACTGAAAGATGACAAAATGAATGTCAGTGATACCTACAGCAGAATACGGTATGTTAGAAAAAAGCAAGACAAAGACAGGGTATGAGAAAAAATTCATATTGTTAATAATTGGAGACATGTCAGATTAAACTAACATTTTATTCAACTTAAATACTTTTTAAATCAGTTTTTCAAACGATTATGAATCATTTTCATTTCTTGTCCAAACGAAATAAGCAGAATTAAAATGTGAGTAATCAATAACATCAAGCATTTCTTAATATTATTATGTTCATTTCTAATTGAAAAACTAGCAATTCGCACATTTAATTCTGCGCCGTTGACTCAACAAATCGGTTGAGTATCACTTCTTTTACTACTGTCTGTACATGTTTTCGTTATTCCCATGAATGTTGATTACCGCTATAGGCTTTTCGATTTGTCGTCTTCTAAGAAGAGCAGTACACCCCTCCTAATGTCCGAAAATGTATTCAAAACGAGCGCTTTAAAAGAGGCATGTTGGTTCTCAGCTGGAACACGATATGTAGACAGGTTACAAATGATGAACCACATGGAATATTCAGTTTCCGGATCTCAATAAGTATAAACTTTTATCTGTTGTTACGAATGTCACTGAGAACGAATGGCTCATCCTGGCTGTCTGTCTGCATCTGTTGTTCAAACTAGTAGAAACTTCACACATAAGGATATTCTTTATCGTGAAAATAAATAGTCGTCCCTTTTTCTGATTCCAGTAAACAACTCTTGTGTCAACCTGGAATAAAAGAAAATGCACGCATTAAAAGTTATAAAAAATGGACTATTGCAATTCATAGATACTGATAATTATATCTATTAAATGATTTGAAAATTATGACGAATACAATGACAATTGCATGGGCAGGGATGGCGAAAAGAAATTAGATATCATTAAATGTGCCTGTTGATATTTAATACAAGTTATCTACAGTGTTTTATTTGCATTTTATGGTTATATTACGTTAAAATCTATCTCCCAAATTATATTTAATATAAAATGTATGGTGTTCATAGTGCCGTCACACGTTGTCCGGCCAATCCTTACCTCATTTTGAAGGAATGTCTTCAAACTGACATACAGTAATAACATAAGTACGGGAGAGACTTTTTTCAAATGCACAATAAATCTTTTGTACAGTTTGGATAAAATATAGAGTGATATAACAGCATTCTCTCATACCAGAGATCTACCATGGTTCCCCGGGATTTTGATGAACATCTGATGGATGAGAATGCATAACAGTCGCGTTGTTAAGCTTTTTTTATTTAATTTTTCAAACATCTCTTTAAACTTTGTGACTGAACAAATTCTGAACGATATATTTGCCTCTAAACGTTTTAATATTTGGTAAAACAATCTGAAGAGTTTCCAGAATTTCCAATCTCGCGGTCAGTATAATATTCTTAGACAAGTAAAATATTCATCATAAAAGTCTCATCTCTTTATGTTCAAGTAAATATAATGCATCTCGGTTTTTAATTCAGCAAGCCTGTATTAAAGTATGAAAATAGAAAACTTACTGTAAATCTGGATTTAAAATTATCCAAATCTCATAGATTAACCTAACTAAAATCTAATAAATAATATCAGGGTATCAATATAATTTACACTATTTCATATTAGAGTTGCCGAAATTTCAAAAATAATTATGTAACAGTGTATACAGGTCTAATCTGTGGTAAAATGAATGAAATAGTACTAGTTTGATTGAATGTTTGAAGATCGAATTTATAGACATACTCGATTTCATTCCTAACAAATGACCACTTTGTTTTCAGAATGATTTGTTTTGCACGAGCGCATGACTATTCGTGCACGTGAACAGGCCTGGCTAGAGTAACACAAAAACGGTAGACATGCAAAGATAGACCTTCCCGCGAGATGTTTATTGTTCTCACAGTTTTTCTTTTTCGAAATATATAGACCCTAGGCAAATCGGCTTTAATATTCCTTAATCAATATTCCTTAAATGCACAGGATATACTTGAGGATAAAAATTCTACAAATGACATCTACGGAGTAAAATATTGAAAGGAGGTTCGATTAAAAAGCAGAATTATCAGTTCATCAAGGATACCTTTTAAGCTGAAATTGTCACATTATTAAACTTAAAACAGGAATTAAAATAGGAATTTTCGTTTCTATAAACTATTAAAAAATGTCATTTATAGAAAAAAAGATGGTCGCGCCGGGAAACGAACACTGACCGCAGCGGCAATAAAGAAGTTTTCTGCTGCCGTTACCAATAACGCAATGGAGGGTTTAGTGTTTAAT
The DNA here is from genome assembly GCF_021730395.1 of Mercenaria mercenaria. NCBI lineage: Eukaryota > Metazoa > Mollusca > Bivalvia > Venerida > Veneridae > Mercenaria > Mercenaria mercenaria. The sequence continues at coordinate 67,946 of NW_026463184.1, read as the reverse complement.
GCGCGTTGAATATACATTTTTTATCATAAAAATTATTTAAAACATCTAATTCTCATGTGTTTTCGCAACATTATAGTCTGTCAGTATACGTAGCACATACACCATTAATTTCCACATATCTAAAAAAATATAATGCCGTGCCATGAGAAAACCAACATAGTGGGTTTGCGACCAGCATGGATCGAGACCAGCCTGCGCATCCGTGCAGTCTGGTCAGGATCCATGCTGTTCGCTTTTAGAAAGCCTGAAGAAGACCAATAAAAATAGTCGAAACGTTGAATGAAAATGGAGTTAGCTTTGTAATTCTCCTGTTATTGGAATTAGAGAAACTGTTAGCGAACAGCATGGATCCTGAGCAGACTGCGCGGATGCGCAGGTTGGTCTCGATCCATGCTGGTCGAAAACCCGCACTATGTTGGTTTTCATATGGCACAGCTCAATTATATATTTTTCTGTTCTTGTCGGACGATCTGGAGGCCAGTGCCTTTTTTAGTATTCGTTTAAAAATTGCGTTATTTCTTAAAGGGGGGTCGCAGTTAGGTGTCTGCGCAAAATGTTTTTTGATTTTCTCTATATTTTATGACAATATACCTACATGTATTAAGTTTCATTCACAAGTGTTACTGTTATCAGTTTTGACTTACTTTTATAGAAATTCACATTTAAAGTGGGTGGGGTAATTTGACATGTAACCAGCCAGGAACACAATCTCCGCCGCGTTTTTAAAAATGGTTCAAACTTTTTACCTGGAACTTTCGTGATAAAATAAGTATGCAATGGACATTTACACAACATGCTGCGTTTTAAATTGTCTTGAATACTTTTTTCAACACAGAGCCTCAAAGTGGCCTAATCAAATTTACTGATTTTCAATGGACGAACTTCACCAAAAATCTAAAACATTTTTTATTAGTTGAGATATTTAGGTGTTATTTTCAGCAGATATTGTAAGCTAAATAAACATTAAAATGACAATATATCAGCACACTCTGATTAATATTGGAAGAGTGGTACACTCTCAAACTAGGGAAAAGTGGGTGGGGTAAATAAACATACGAAGCTAAACATTCGAAGCAACACAACTATAGGAATAATAATTTTGCAGTTCAAGAAATGGCCTCAGATTATCTACTTCTATCTTAATTATGCCCGTACGAGTGGTGGGGGCATACAGATTTGGTCTTGTCCGTGCATCCGTGTGTCTGAGCGTCCGTCCGTCGCCCGAAGTTCTTGACGCACCTAGCTCAAGAAGTATTTGATATAAATTGATGAAAAATTGCATGAGTTTTTATCGTGATATGTACTTGCGTACCTTTTATTTTTTGTCTGGCTCCGCCCCTTCTTTCCAGAATTATGGCCCCTGACATAGTCAAAAACACATATTTTCACCTTGTGACACGCCTAGCTCAGAAAGTATTTGATATAGATTGATGAAACCTTGCAAGAATCTTAACCATGATATGATCTTGCACACCTTTTATTTTTCTACGGTATCTACATTCTTTTTCCAGAGTTTTGGCCCCTGAAATAGTCAAAAATGCACATTTTCACGTTGTGATGTGGATAGCGCAAAAAGTATTTCATATAAATTGATGAAAACAAAGAAAAATATCAAACAGGGAATGCCACGCACCAAAAGCGCAGCCTCCTCAAAACGAACCCCCCAGCACGCAAACGCGTGCACCACACACACACACACTCAAAGCTTACACATCAGGACAAAACGAACAACACACACACACACTCAAAGCCAACACATAAGGACAAGACGAACAATAAGCATACACAAACGCGCGCACACAAAGCCAACACATAAGGACAAGACGAACAAACAAAGGAACACAGTGGGGCACCGCCTTGGAACGGTCAGTGGCAAAAACACCACTGGGGAGCTTAAACCGGTTTATGGTGCGCACCCAACCTCACTCTTACCCCCACCATGTTCCAAAGACATGGGACAGTGTAAATAAAATTAATCCCCTCCAGGTGAATCTCTAACACACGTAATGGAAACAAAAAGGCATGGCATGTAAAACACAAAAATGCTCGTGTATAAATATATAAAAAGCAAACCTTAAGAACCAAAAACGTATGTACTCAATGCCTTTTCAGAAGACAGAGCAACAAGAGAAACACCCTTTAAAGGGGCCCGACGAAACAGGCCAGAAGACAAATATAAAAACAGTTCAGTCCTGGTAGCATTTAAAAACTGCTCATCATAGAGTCCTCCCCCTATTCCGTCAGACGCAATCAAAGAGGAAGCGTAGTGTCCACTGTAAAGGGGTTTTGAACACTAAACATGCGGTATGTCTCAAAACAGTTGGGTCGTAACCTCTTCTAATAAAACGTTTGATAATCTTTTCAAATACATTTGGAAAATTACCATGACCCCAGATCTTACGAAGTTTGTAAACCACATCCCCATAAAAAAACGGGTTTAGAAATACCTTCTCGCAGAAGTGTCTTTAAATTACTATTGAATTTTAAAACTAAATCAGAATTACGATAATAAAATTTAGTAAAATATTTACGCAATTTGTAATAACGGTAGCCTTGCTGAAGAAGTTTACTTGTAATATATTGATTACGTTCATTGAAATGCTTGACATGACTACACGCTCTGGCAAACCTTGCATGAATCATTATTGTGATATGAACTTGAGCATCTCCTATTTTTCGCCTGACTCCGCCCCCTATTTCTAGAGTTATGGCCCCTGAAATAGTCAAAAATGCACATTTTCACCTTGTTGTGCGCCTAGCTCAGAAAGTATTACATATAAATTGATGAAACCATGCATGAGTCTGCATGATATGAACTTGTGAACCTCCTATTTGTCGTCTGGCTCCTATTTCCAGAGTTATGGCCTCTGAAATGGTTCAAAATGCACATTTTACCTAATGACGTGCCTAGCTCAGAAAGTTCGATGTAAATTCATGAAGCACTGCATGAGTCTTGATTATGATGTGACCTTGCACACTTGGCATTCTTCTTCAGAACCTTAACGTTTATTACAGAGTTATTGCCCTTAAAATATCCAAAATAGTGGATGTTTTGTTTGTGATGCTCATAGTTCAAGAGGTATTTGGCCTAGATGATGAATCCTTTGTATAAAATGTTTTTTGAGGCTATATCCCCTTAAAACTGCAACATGAATCATTGAATTATTGCCCCCTTTTTTGTGACAAATGTACCATGGAGGGACACCATGTGTCCTACAGACACATTCTAAAATCAAATACTTTCTGAGCTAGGCGTGTCACAAGGTGAAAATATGTGTTTTTGACTATGTCAGGGGCCATAATTCTGGAAAGAAGGGGCGGAGCCAGACAAAAAATAAAAGGTACGCAAGTACATAGCACGATAAAAACTCATGCAATTTTTCATCAATTTATATCAAATACTTTTTGAGCTAGGTGCGTCAATAACTTCGGGCGACGGACGGACGCTCAGACACACGGATGCACGGACACGACCAAATCTATATGCCCCCACCACTCATACGGGCATAATTAAGATAGAAGTAGATAATCTGAGGCCATTTCTTGAACTGCAAAATTATTATTCCTATAGTTGTGTTGCTTCGAATGTTTAGCTTCGCATGTTTATTTACCCCACCCACTTTTCCCTAGTTTGAGAGTGTACCACTCTTCCAATATTAATCAGAGTGTACTGATATATTGTCATTTTAATGTTTTATTTAGCTTACAATATCTGCTGAAAATAACACTTAAATATCTCAACTAATAAAAAATGTTTTAGATTTTTGGTGAAGTTCGTCCATTGAAAATCAGTAAATTTGATTAGGCCACTTTGTGGCTCTGTGTTGAAAAAAGTATTCAAGACAATTTAAAACGCAACATGTTGTGTAAATGTCCATTGCATACTTATTTTATCACGAAAGTTCCAGGTAAAAAGTTTGAACCATTTTTAAAAACGCGGCGGAGATTGTGTTCCTGGCTGGTTACATGTCAAATTACCCCACCCACTTTAAATGTGAATTTCTATAAAAGTAAGTCAAAACTGATAACAGTAACACTTGTGAATGAAACTTAATACATGTAGGTATATTGTCATAAAATATAGAGAAAATCAAAAACATTTTGCGCAGACACCTAACTGCGACCCCCACTTTATTTTAACCCCAAGCTTGCATACACTTACATTAAAAATAAAATAATTTAATTGTGTCAAATGTTTAATCACCTTTTATATTTTATTATGTATCTTGAAATAGTTATTTACTATCAAAGGCTACACCATCAGAAACATTCCCCATAACTCTGATTGGAATGTTGACAGATTTATGCCCCTTTTAATGACAAAGCTCTAACTGAAAAAGCCGAGCGTGCTGGCTTGCTGTCTTACGGACAGCTCTTGTTTATTTATCAACTCTTTTAGTCAGGTTTTAGATGCATTAATAAATTAATGTGTCATGATTAGCAAACATAGCTTATTTTTAGTAGTAATGTTCCTAGAATATAATGCTATATAGCCTTATAGGTAGAACATTTTATAGTCTCTTATAATGACCACATAAAATATTAGATTGAAATTCTGTGAACATGTACATATTATGTAAATGTGGATGAGACCCTAATAAACTAATAAAATCATTACAATATTGCCTGGGGATAAGAAATATCCGGTCAGTGTTGTTTCAAGCTGGGTCATAAAAATATGTTAACCCACTTACTACAAGTGATAGGTACGTTTTACGGTTTTATACTTTTTGCATTGTAATATACATATCACTTTCCTTCTTCTGTCTTTATATCGTCTTTTTTCTTTCTATCGGGGATTTAGCTTTCAAGATTTTTGCACTCATGTCATAACTCTTATGACAGACGGAGGAATCAGTACAAACTATTACCCAGCCTTAGAATTAACAGTAATAAGTTATCGTAATGGACATGTTAATAGAGTTGCATATACTGAGTGACTATCGAACAGTAAAGATCCTGGTCCCAAATTTCACGAAAACACTTAAGGTATCATTATTTTTACTGGGGTTGGGGAAGCGCAATGGTAAATAGATCGAATTCTTAAATGGTGACCACCCCCATCATTTTTCTCCTTTTTTATTTTTGGAATCGATAGTGAATGAAATCATGTACGCTTTTTCAAAATTGTTAAAAACAATCGGGCAGTTTCAATAAATTTACGCAAAATTTTGGGTGAAACTCGACGTCAGTGTTTTGCGTTCAAAATCGTTTGCCTCCAATATGACATCTAATTAAACTTGACAAATTATATATCATCGGAGAGATAATTTTAACACAACCAATTTTTGCCGTATTTTTGTTGTATATAGAAACGCTACTTAGAAATCCTGTTAAATACATCATTTTGCGCCCTGCTGAAAAAAAGACGTTTGTGGTCATATTTGAAGATTTACAGCTGTAAAATGGAGTAAAACAGAAAACTGAAAAAATACATGTCAATCGGAAATATCGTCAACTTTAATTTGTGAAAATGTCATAATGGTCCGTTGAAAATCGATTTAAAATAACAGACTAAGCTGAGCAATTACTTATTGTTTGTACATGTATGGTTTTGAAAGTATATGTTTGTTTTAGATGTATAATATGTAACGATTTTAAATATGTTAGATACCATATTCATATTATAGCTGTTGAAAAGGGTAGATATGAAAACATTCCCAGAGAAGATAGAAAATGTATACAGTGTAATATGAATGTAATAGAAAATGAATTCCATTTTTGCTTGTATGTCCAAAGTATTACAACATACGTAAACAATTCCTCAAACCCTACTTTTGTAGATGGCCAACATCAACAAAATTTGAATTATTGATGTCTTCCAAAAATCAAAGAATTTTAAATAGTGTTGCGAAATATCTATATTTTGCGTTTAAAGAGCGTCATGTTTGAATGTCGTAATACATTGAGATATGACTACAGTGGGTTACATCATATTAATATTGTGTAATAATGTGAAATTCTCGATTGATTTTGATATACTTATATTAACATCATATACGATATACCACCTTTTACTGAGTATTCCTATTATGTTTGTTGTTCATAAAGTCTCGATGACATAATAGTCTGTGTATTAATATGAATTTCTCTGTAAAACGGTTATAGAAATTGTGAAACTTGATTATGTATTTACACATTACATGTATGAATATGAATATTGTGGCTATAAATGTGCAATTGCAGTTTTATGCCAATAAAATATATGTTATGTTATGTTATGTATATTACTAAATGTTACTTTTATTTGACAATAAATAAAGTATTATATACATATTCGATTTGTTCCGCATTTCACTTTAATATTAATTTAAACTTCATTCAAGTACATCGTTTAGTAAACCGTTCGCCTGTAAATGCATAAGATAAAAATTATAATGACCAAAGCTATTAGTTATCGATTCACCCCACCCCCAACCCCGTGTTACTACAACAACAACACTTAAAGGCCTAGATTCACTACTATATAAGTGTCCCCCCCCCCCCCCAAATCCAATATACAACTCCCATCTTATCTGCTGCTTATCAGCGATTATGTAACAGTAATTGATTAGAGGGCAATTAGCACAGCAGGGACCCCAACTAGACCATGAAGATGTGTGCAGTGGAGTTGAAAGAAATTAATTTTTCTTCAGTGAATGTGGAATGATGATAATAATAATTATTATTTTGACATTATATAGATGATAATAACTATTACTTTAATGTTATAATAATCATAATAATAATAATAATTATTATTATTATTATTATTATTACTATATTACATATAGGATGATAAAAGATAAGTAATAATATTGAAAATAATAATGATAATAAAACACAAGTATAGTGAAAACTTCACAAGTTCTTTGTGCTGACAAAAAAAATTAATATAAAATTATTGTGTTCCATCTATACTCAATTTTCATTTTCAGTATATTGCCAAAAGTGACTTTTTTCATGCTTTGCTTTGTAACTTTGAAATGCACATACTGTTTTTAATTTTAGACAAATGTTATCTAAAGTATTCTGCCAGCTTTAGATGAGTGAATGTCACATTTTTCTGAAATATCACAATTCTCCAGACAGAATTTGAAAAAAATAAAAACTTACATACTTCTTTATGAAAGTTTCTCATTATTTTATTATTGTGAAAATAAGTTTCTGATTATTTTATTATTAAGTTTCATAAACATGGCCTGATGTTCATCCGAGCTTGTCACCTCCGTCTACATTCCACTTACGTTTGGACTTGCGTCAACTGACAAAAATGTAACGATAAAACACCAAGGGTATAATAAAATTCTTTCCACTGGTTGTAGGTGCAGATGGGAATTTCCGGCCTCGAGGGTAACTGTTTAGGCGAGTTACCGCCTTAACAGTTACCCGAGAGCCGGATATTCCCATCTGCACCTATAACCTGTGACAGAAACTTTTTCTTGCATACCGATTTAAAGAAATTATAATAAAGATAAATTCAATCGAACGGCTTTCTTTTTAAAACTATTTCTTGTAGCAGCGTATTTAAACAAAGCGCGGGAAACCAACGTCCGTACACAGGAAAGACGTCATGACGTTTCAAAGACAAATAACAATGTTTAGTTCCGGCTTTGTTTTATCAGTTGCAGCGTAACGTTATGAATTTTTGATAAAATAATGTGTTTTGAATCGAGAAATATACTATCAAGAAAGAGGAGGAACTGTCAAGGTATTGGATTTTTATTCCGTTTTGTAATAAAATGTAAATTACTACATAAATCTTCTACATATATGTAGTCCGTAATACGTCATTTACAGCACGAAAGTCATCTGGATTTTTCCAGCACCGGTAAAAATACCGGAAATCCTCATCTGGTATGCAAGAAATAGCTACGCCTTCCCGTTCCTGTGTTCAGGAAGAAAATTCATATTTTCCGAGCTAGGTAGATTTTATATATTTGAAACAGTCGGGTTTCTTATCAGGTCACTCTATTGTGTATCAATTATTAGAAATTTATCATCAAGTATTTCTGTCTTGCGATAACAAAATACCTACATGTACGTTTTTTTGCAACATGTCAAAGGAGTCAAAGGAGTATAGAATGAGGGTCTAATTTTCAAATTAAAACAAAACGGGACCGATGGGAATCTTTTGCAGTAGATCGCACGTAATCTTACTAACTGTATTCAAAAAGTATTTACCGGATCTAAAGACTGTATCTTCTGGTGTCCCCCACGGCTCGGTCCTTGTCCTTTAATTTGTTTAATATATTGTGAATGGCATTACTGAAAATCTATAAGTGTAGCTCGTCTTTTTCCTTAGGATAGTTCTTATGCTGTCTCATCTTCAGACATAGAATTTATGCAGCACATCCTAAAACCCGATCTTCTGAAAACTGGTGACTGGTCTCAGCAATGGCTCGTTTAATTTAAAGCAGAAGTCATATTTTTACATTAGGATTAGAACGTAAACCTGCATTAACATTCAATAAGGTTAGTAATAAACACATTGGAGTAAGTAGGTTTTTCCCTACCGCCAATAATAAAAAAATTCAAAATAAGCTATTTATAGTAAAAAAAAAGGGAAGTAATTAAAAAAAATATTGTAAGAGAACCAAAATAAAACAAGAGCACTGCAATGCAGAGCAATATACACAAAGCAAAGTCATATATGACCTATGACCCCAAAGTGTGACCTTCACCTTGAAGCGAGTCATCCTAAACATGCGCTCTGCACGTCGCCTCAGTGTGGTGAACATTTATGCCAAGTTTCTTTGAAATCATTCGAGCAGTTCAAGAGTTACAAAGCGGACACGAAACACACTCATATGACCTTTCACTCGTAAGTGTGATCTTGACCTTGAAGCTAGTCATCCGAAACAAGTGCTCTGCACGTCGTCTCAGTGTGGTGAACATTTGTGCCAAGTTTCTTTGAAATCCTTCAAGCAGTTCAAGAGTTACAGAGCGGACACGAAACACACTCATATGACCTTTTACCCCTAAGTGTGACCTTGACCTTGAAATGACACATCCAAAACATGCGCTCTGCACGTCGTCTTTGTGTAGTGAACAATTGTGTCAAGTTTCTCTAAAATCCTTCGTGGGGTTCAAGAGTTACAGCGCGGACACGAAATTGCTAACGGACGGACGGACGGACACCGGGACCATAACATAATACGTCCCTTCGGGAGTAAAAAAAGGGCATAACTCAGTCATATTTCAAATCAGAGTCATGCGGATTGTTTCCCCTGGTGTAAACTTTAATAGTAAATAAGTATTTTAAAGGTGGTCAGTCACATTTAAACAACATTTAATGACATTTTTTACTTTTTGTATGTTCTGGTAGAGAATTATTTAAGGAACAAAAAGACCGATTACATAGAGTTAGATTCCTATTTGAAATGTATATTTTATTATTTTTATAAAATTTTGTAATTACCCCCCTTTAATATGAAAGTATATAAAAAGCTGGGTATTTCTTTTTATTTCGATACAATATCTAGTTTTACATTTGCATTTGATAGACATATCAACTATTGAACAATCTGAACCAAAATGCAAGTTTAAAAGCTGTGTGTAGCTTCTGAATTCATTTATTTCCAATCTATAGGCAAAGGGAGGTAATAATATTTTTTCAAACTTGCGTTTCTAATGAATTCCATCTAAATACATAATTTTTAATGCAAATATTTTACAAATATATTATAATATGTCTAATATTTATACATTTCCTTAGGCAAAGTATGTTTATCAACTTTATACTAATGATAAAATAACTCTATCTTGGTTGGGCAACCAGGATGGGAAAATGAAATTTTAAAAATACCTCCAGTGAAAATCTAATTTGTATTAAGTGTTAAGTGAACATAAATGAGTGTAAATGATCAGATGCTAAAGTTTCGAACAAATCCGTTACATGGCCAAAATCTGATTATTCACCTTTAAGTTTCAAGTCAACAGCTTTTTTAGTAACAGAGATATTTGACTTTTTCAAAAACTTTACCCACCGGCGACGCCGACACCAACGCTGGGGCGAGTGCAAATAGCTCTACTTTTTCTTCGAAGCTAATAATGTAGTGTATGACATTGTAATATGAACAAGAGCCATGTTACACATGGCTAATCCCCCCGCCGGGCATATTATAATTGAAGGGTAAAATTCCTTGCAAGTTAGTGTCTGAAAGTATTAATTTTGGGGAAAGCTTTGAAGAACCGTTTAGTTGTGGTCCGCATCAGGGGTTTGAAGATGTGGAAGAAAGAATAAGTCAGTAGTGAGGTGGTTTACTGCTAAATTTTATTAATTTTCATGAACAGTATAGCTATGATGTTTTTCTATATGGCTACTGTAAAAAGAAGGAATGGAAAGCTAACAGGGAACAAGAGTGCCAGAATGTCACAATATATGCCCGCAAAGCAAATTTCTTTACTCTAGCAGCTGTATTTGCAAATGAAATGTTAATTTTGTGGTTGTTTAGTAATCATTGTAAGTCTTTTGTTTTTTAAAGTCCACAAAAAACTCCTTACCAGGTAGAGTTACCTTATATATAATAAAATACACCTAAAATTGGAGAGTAACATCTATGCTGTACCACAGAAAAGTGGTCTTGTTTTTTCCCTAGGGTCAATTATAAAAATGTTACGATGTAAGTTATTTATAGTAACAACTAAGGGAAGGGAAAAAAAATTGCAAGTTCACACAAAAATCTTTATCAGGTAGAGATTGATCAAAATACACCTCAAAATTGGATTTAGCACGCTTGTTGTACTACAGAAAAGTGGTCTCAATTTTTCCCTACAACTAGTAATGAAAAAGTTACAATAAAAGCTATTTAAAGTACCAATAAAGGGAAGTAATTCTAAAGAAGGGAACTGCGCATGACACTTCGTCTCATGATGGTGTATAATTGTGCCAAGTTACATCAAAATCCTTCCATGCATGAAGAAGAAATGCTTCGGACAAAGTCATTCTTGTATCTGACCTTTGGCCTCTGTGACCTTGACCTTAGGCCTAATGACCTGGATCTTGCGCATGACACTCCGCCTCATGGTGGTGAACATTTGTGCCAAGTTATATCAAAATCCCTCTATGCATGAAGAAGAAATGCTCGGGACAAGGTTTTTATTCTTGTATCCTTTGACCTCTAAGTGTGACCTTGACCTTCGACCTAGGGACCTGGTTCTTGCGCATGACACTCCGCCTCGTGGTGGTAAACATTTGTGCCAAGATATATCAAAATCCCTCCATGCATGAAGAAGATATGCTCCGGACAAATATTTTTAAGAAAATATGATAAAGGGAAATAACTCCAAAAATAGGCAAGGTAGAGTTATTGTTCTTGCACACTGCACTTCCTCCGAATGTGTTCTATCAGTGTATGAAGTTTGAAGAAAATCCCTCCAGTACTTTTGGAGTTATCCAGTACTTTTTGGGGTTATGCTCCGGACAAAATGTTTTAAGAAAATATGATAAAGGGGAATAACTCAAAAAATAGGCAAGGTAGAGTTATTGTTCTTGCACACTGCACTTCCTCCCAATGTGTTCTATCAGTGTATGAAGTTTGAAGAAAATCCCTCCAGTACTTTTGGAGTTATGCTCCGGACAAATTTTTTTAAGAAAATATGATAAAGGGGAATAACTCAAAAAATAGGCAAGGTAGAGTTATTGTTCTTGCACAATGCACTTCCTCCCAATGTGTTCTATCAGTGTATGAAGTTTGAAGAAAATCCCTCCAGTACTTTTGGAGTTAAGATTGTTGCGGACGGACGGACGTTCTAACGAAACGGTCTTTATGTGACTCCCCCATTGTTCTCTCTATTGTTCTAACAGTCACATAAAAAGAAAAATAGTCACATAAACAGAACGGAATGAATGACATCAAAGAGAAAGTACCGTTATGCAGTCACTTAACCATCATTTCGCGGGCACGGACGCACGCACGGAGAGCATTTCTAATATCCCCTTCGCCTTTGGCGGGGGGATAATAAGAACAGGGTATGTCAACCTGAAATGAGTGAATGACACATTATCAAAATTAGGCATTATTCTTTCAGTATATTTTTTAAGGAGTAAAGGAAAAATATGGTTGTACAATGTGTTCTATTCATATTGCGCAACATCGTTTCCGTTACCGAAATCCTACACCGACGCAGTACTACAGCCGCTTTACGTCGACCGAAATGTTTGTATTCCCATAGTCAACGTTTGCGTACCATAAAAGACGGGATGTGTAGTTCTACTGCCGCATAATGTTGACCTTTACCGAAATTGTTTGTAGGTAAAACAAAAAGTATTGAAGAAAAAAATATGCATTACTATGCTAAGGTACTTCTTTTGTTAAAGTAAACAGTTGCTACAGTATGGTGTTGCTTCATTTGGAATTTCTTGTAGTTTTGTAATTTGGCATTAGGCAAACTTGGCTTTCCTATTCATTGAATTTAGAAGTTTTTCTACTTAAATGTTATAAACGTATACTGTGGAAACACAACGGACGATTGGGAATGTGTATCTCAAAGAAAATGCCCATCCTCATTGAAATTCGGCCAGTGTCTGTTTAAAGATATTCAATAAATTAAAAATTCATTAATTTTGATGAAAAAAAAAAGAATAACAATGTACAATTACCGGACAACACATTTAAATATAATGTATATAAACTGAGAAACTTGCATGTGTTTAGTACCATATACAGCACAGAATCCATTGAAAATCATATTAAACACCGTTATATCATGATTTTCATATCTGTTATGCAATATAATGAATGAGAAGAATTTATAACAAGAGCATATGAAATTTAGGGTTTTGAATTTACCACAAAGTAGATAATTAACACGTACAGATGTATTTAATTCATAACTAGATTGTGCAGACATAATATTTGTCTGAAGTAAGCCTACCAAACATGAAAAACGCTTACATCATTTACTTGTATGCATATATTTTAATATCAGACACAAAATGAGATAATCTCTCATACTTCAGAAGGCATCAAAGAAATTTAGAGGCATTCCTAACAAAAAGCTTCGATTTTTCCAAAACACAAAAATTTGGTAAATATATTCGGGAAAAAAAAGTTAAATTCCATAAAAGGAAAACATGTAAACTATTGCGAAAAGCATATAACTTGTGAGAAAATCTCCAATTATAATTAATGAACCTCTTTCAGGGAGGAAAATCATTGACCTATCATATATAGGTTGACAAATTCGGATGTGAACAGAATGTTCAATATTTCTACTGTATATTAACAAGATTTAGCTTACCAAAAGGTTCCTTCTAGCGCATATTAAATATTCATTTTAAGGGACCTTTAATAAAATAATTATGAACTATGTTTTTTGCTAGTTTACGTGCATTCTTATCTATTTATTATAAGAATACTTAGTTATTTCACACAAACATTTATTTAATAAACAAACACCTTTAGATGAGCGATCATACCTAAATATTATCAGCGGACAATATATATTTAAATACCAACACTCAGTCAAAATTTCGGGCACCAATGTCGACAGCTGTCCTAGTGGCACAGATCAGAATTTGGTCGTATGTTTGCCTAATTTTAATTAGCAATACAATGGATGAAAAGTTCTGCCATATGCCAGTAATTGCATTGCATGAATGGATACTTACAGCTCCAAAACGACCAAATCAGGAGAAAAAGGGCTTTTATAGAAGTCAGCACCAACAAACTGATGGATTTGAAAAAGTGCGTACAAAAAGTTCACAACTTGAAAATTACAAAACAATTAATCAAAAGGTATGAAATTACAAAGTTCGAAATATTTATAGCTCAGTAAAGTGAAGAAATGCATTATACAGGTCTAGATAAAAAACAAGGGAAGTAATTGAAATGTCGTAATCCGGCGACGGTACGTATCGTGCAATAGCATTCACAGACAAGTAAAAAATCTCGAATAACTTTATTAGTGCAGTATGTTTTGATGGTTATACTTAAAATGTTAAAATAATAAAGTTGGTATGAAATAAAATCGTAAAAAGAACCTCTGGAAGCAACAAAGAATGCAACCGAGAAGAATAATAGTAGACGATATTTTTGGGCGGGAGTCTATTTTTAGATGATGAATATTCATTTAGTTAATCTCGATTCTACAATATGACATGTAAGATTTAGGAGTTAGATAGTTTAAACTAAATTATTGTTTTTGTAGGTCTGTTTATTACGTAGTTGTATTTCACTAAAGACTGACTTAAAGATGCGTAAAAACACATTGGCAAAGAGGCTAATTTTAATGAATATGCACGAGTACAAAATGGCGGCGCCTACTGGAATTCGGATGCCTTTGATGATACCCTTGTATCCATTACCTGCTCAGTCAAGTGTGACATGTTCACCATAAGTGTTCCTTCTCATGAGAAGGAACAATAAATACAGATATTAAAAAATCGCCAAAATGGTTGCTGACGTGTGCTGAAAAACTTTGAAAAAGCACAGTTACAGTATAGAACAGGCCCTCTTTTTTAAGAAAACCCGTCTATGTCAAGGAAGTTCTATTCTCTAAGCATGTCTACCGGAAAAGCAACATATTTTTGTTGCGTTTATATATTTAGTGCTCCACGAAGTTACAAATAAAAAAGATACAGGTTCAAAACAGCAGTGCGTTTTCAAAGCTTTTCAGTGAAAAAAAACATAACTATATTACATTTTATGACGCCATGTACCTCAAAAGAAAAATAATAAAAATAAGAATATAAGAAATGAAATTTCTGAATGCGCCCAAATGTCTGAAATGAATAGTGTTTATAGTTTTACATGCGCTTATAGTGTACTATGTGAACTGAAAACAATATTACAGAATGCGCACGTTATATGTGCCGTGCATTCTAAACAGTTTGAAACAATAAACTACACTGAGTTACATATTAACTATATAGAGGTTATTTATCTTTTTTAGTGTAAGATCGAAATATATTTCACAGAGTGAACACTATGATGCAATATTTTCACGAGTGGCGCAGCCACGAGACTCAGCGAAAATGTAAAATATGGTGTTCACGAGTGAAATATATTTCGATCTTACACTGAAACTAACAAATTTTCTATTCATTTTATGTATTTTTAATGAATTTAAATGAATTATATCCAGTTTGTCCGCGCAACGTCACGTGCATCATGACGTCATAATGTCATGACGTCAGGATATCTTTGTAGAATATAGTTCTAAATATTACGTTTCCTGATTTCTGTTAGGCTACTCTTTGTTATGACAGAATGTATATATTTATGATCCTGTTAGTACCCCTATCCTACATCTGTATCTTTACTGAAGTATATTTTACATGGAAGTTTCTATTAGATCTATTTATAATTCATTTCTTCGCATTCAAGTGTAGTTCCGTACCAATGAAAAATATAAAAATGATCTATTTTCACTGTTTGAAACAGTGAAAATATCAATTTTATTACATTGAAAAATTGCAGTATTTCACTGAAGAACATAAAATCACATGGGTGCACATATTTGAGAGAGAAGGGCTGATAATAAGCACTGGAAGCGAAAAGATAAAAAAAAACCTGTATTGCCAAGAGAACCGTACATGTAAGTTAAAAAAGTTGTACACAATTTTCTTCAATTCTAGGAAGCCAGTCGTTCAAGTGCCTTGTCCATCTGGTCTTACGGTCACTGGAGATATAGAGAAGGGCTGATAATAAGCATGAGAAGCAAAAAGATAAAAAAAACTTTATTGCCAAGAGAAGCGTAAGTTTAAAAAAAATGTTCACAATTTTTCTTCAATTCTAGAAAGCCAGTCGTTCAAGTGCCTTGTCCATCTGGTCTCTCGGTCACTGGACGATTCTGTACTGATGAAAATGAAAAGGTTTTCAAGTAAGAAACGTCCAAGCAAAGGATGGCCAGGAGTCCATTTTATACACGACAATGCCTCTTCTCACAAGTGCGATGTTATATTTTTGGCTTCTGAAAAGATGGAAGTTGTAAACTATCCGCCTTATTTACCTGATCTGAGTCCCTATGATTTTTTTTAATTTCCGAGGCTTCAGAAAATGCTTTCTGGAAAGAAATATTAGTCCCGAAGTTTTCTTGGCAGCGCGTTTTATCAGTGTCTCAAACAGATACCACAAGAATGGCATTTCTATACTCAGCTCTAGTGGCCCCTAAAAGGAGACCGGTTGCATCTGTTTCAATTCGTTTTGAAGAAGGCTTTACATTGATGCTACAAACCATGTTTTGTGTAGACCTATTAAGCCGTTCATTAGAAAAATAATTTCAAGGTATTTCTATTTTAGCTCTAGCGGCCCCTAAATTTAATGAAGACCGATCACGAAGTCCATGAGAAGAAGTTGTTGAAAGACATTTTGATTTGTTCCTTAAAAGAGACCAAGCGCCCCCATTTGAACAAAATTGGAAGAGGGTCTATAATAAAGCAACGACACAGTTTGATGAAGACTTATTAGGTAGTTTGTGAAAAAAGACGTCAAGTTTTTCTACTTGAAGCTCTACTGGCCATTAAAAGGGACCTTGTGCCCCCATTTGAAATGACTTAGGAAAGGACTATACAATGATGCTACAGACCTACTGACCACGTTTGGTGCATTCCTGGCCAGTAGATGTAGAAGAGATTTCATCTGAAGAAAAATCCAGATGGACGGACGGATGGTCAATACGCGATCATAATATAACTCACCCAGTGGACTTGGTGCCAAGGTGAGTTAAAAACCATGGTCTCCTTGCAAGCTTCATAATTTCCAAGTTTTGTCGTGGCAATATCCGATTCCTTACTGTAGTTACTTTATGTTTTTAATAACAGTGACTTTAACCTCGACCCCATTGAACAGAACGCATACAGTACATCTGTCCCTACGAAAGCTAAATAAGTTCTAAACTAAGTCAAATTGTCCTATAGCTAAATTGAACCTTAGAATGCTTTTTACTAAGTAATACCCATATAAAGGAAATATTATACAAGTACTTAGGGCCATAAGTCATGTGTTCTTAAAGCTATTTCACTGAAACTTTCAGGGTAACATTTCCCCGTAACAGTAAACAATATTACAATGTTTTATTGCAATTCTTCATGTCTGAGGTATGACTCCGGACGGACAGAAAATGGAATAAAACAGTATTAATGTTCATTTATATAAGTGCAAAGGACCATTAAAGTATTTAGTCTGTAACTTGCTGGGTCACATTTCCTACAGCTGATAACATTTCTAACATGCTTTATTGACATCCTTCAAACCATATATGAGATATTACTCCGGGCGGATGGAAAATGTATAAAACACTGTTCATGTACTACATATATAAGTACAAAGGGCAATAAACCTCGTATTCATCCAATTTTGATGCTATATAGTAAAATAAGGCACATCTGAGGAATATGGAGCTATCTGTGTGTGAGTTTAATAGTTTTTTTATTGGGTTTAACGTTGCACCGACACAATTATAGGTTAAATGGCGACTTTCCAGCGTTAATGGTTGAGGAAGACCCCAGGTGCCCCTCCGTGCACTATTTCATCACAAGCTGGTATCTGGGTAGAACCACTGACTTTCCGTAAGCCAGCTGGACGGATTCCTTACATGAAGAATTCCACGTCCCAACTGAGGAAGAGTTTAATGACCGGTGTGGATGATGGTATTGGGTAGCAATTGGAGTCATAACAGAGATAGAGTAAAATGTATCAAAACATTAACTAAGAATAAATGGGGCATAATTCATGGAATATTTCTGGAAGAGTAATGTACCATGTGTCATATCATTTCCCTAACAATGTTTATCAACTGTTTTAAGTTTGAAATAAATCCATTTAATAATAAATAAGATTATAGTGAAAGTGCGTCAAAACTTTAACCGAAAATTCTAAGTACAAGAGGGCCTTGATGGCCCTATATCGCTCACCTGAGATTATTTGCTTAGTAAACAAATTTCTTTGCTAATGTTTCAAAAACAAACAAAATATAGTTGTGAAAGTCACGGTAAAGATTCTTCAAGATAAGTACTGAAATCTGTTAAAAATTATACAGGTGGTTCAAATCCCTTTGCTGTAGCTTCAAAAACAAGAAAGTAGGTCAGTAGGTCAGGGTTAATAATATTAAGATCAGTATTGAAATCTGTATCAAAAGTTCTACATGTGGTCCAAATTTCCATGCTGTATCTTCAAAACCAAGAAAGTGTGGTTTAAATTTCTATAGTGTTATTTCAAAAAACGAAAAAGTAGGTCAGCAGTAGGTCAAGGTCACAGTCAAGTGACCCCTAATTACTTGAGGTCATCAGGTAATTATAATTAAACAGTTTAGGAAATATGATCAGATAATTTTTAAAGCATTTTTACTATATAACTCATACAAGTGACCCCCGGGGCGGGGCCTCTTTTCACCCCAGGGGCATAGTTTGAGAACCACAAGGCAATGCTACATACCAAATATCAAAGGCTTAAGCCTTGAACTTTCCGACAAGAAGGTTTTTAAAGTTTTTTCCTATATAAGTCTATGTAAAACTTGGGACCCCCTGGGTGGGGCCTCTTTTCACCCTAGGGCCATAATTTCAATAATCTTGGTAGAGGCTTACTAGACAATGCAACATACCAAATATCAAAAGCCTAGACCTTGTAGTTTCAGACAAGAAGATTTTTAAAGTTTTTTCCTATTCAAGTCTATGTTAAAAATTGTGACCCCCGGGGTGGGGCCTCTTTTCACCCCAGGGTAATAATTTGAATAATCTTGGTAGAGGACCACTAGGCAATGCTACATGCCAAATATCAAATACCTAGATCTTGCGGTTTCAGACGAGAACATTTTTAAAGGTTTTCTTTCCCTGTATAACTCTGTGTAAAATTTGGACCCCCGGGCGGGGCCTCTTATCACCCCAGGGGCATAATTTGAAAAAAATCATCATAGAGGACCATTTGATGATGTTACATGCCAAATATCAAGGCTCTACGCCTTGTGGTTTTGGACAAGAAGATATTCAAAGTTTTCCTAGTGGTAGAGCGTCCGCTTCGAGTGCGGGAGGTCGTGGGTTCGATCCCCGGCCGCGTCATACCAAAGACGTAAAAGATGGTACTAGCAGCTTCCTCGCTTGGCGCTCAGCATTAAGGGGATAGTGATAGGACTGGTCAGCCCGGTGTCAGTATGTGACTAGGTGGGGTATCATGCCACGTGTCTGCGGCGTGATATTCCAGTGAGGCAGCACTATAAAGTTGGGCATTGTGCTCACTGCTACAAGTAGACACCGTCGTTGATATGACTGAAAAAAATGTTGAAAAAGCCCGAACGCACACACACTATATAAGTCAATGTAAACCATGTGACCCCTAGGGCGGGGCCATATTTGACCCTAGTAGGATAATTTGAAGAATCTTGGTAGAGGACCATTAGATGATGCTACATGCCAAATATAAAAACCCTATGATCTGTGGTTTTGGACCAGAAGATATTTAAAGTTTTTCCTTTCGGTTTCAATGGCAACCAGAGTTCTGTATGAAATTCAATTCTTTGAACAATTTTAAAAGAGGACCATCCAAGGAACATCCCTGTGAAGTTTCTTCGAATTTGGCTTGGTGGTTTAGCAGGAGATGCTGTTTAAAGGAAAGTGTGGACGGACGCCGGACGACGGACGCCGAACGGTGAGTGATCACAATAGCTCATCCTCAGCCTTTGGCTCAGGCCAGCTAAAAAGAGAACATTAATAATAAAATATTGGTGACAGGTATGAATCACGTGTCATATGCTATAAATAATGATGTGGAACATCCATTTAAAATCTGAGTTAGTCCATTTAGTAAAAACTCAGATAAAGTTAAAAGCACCCAAATTAAAATATATGTAAAGAAGAGACATCATTCATGGACGTGGACGGAGGGGTGATTAAGATAGCCCTCCAAATACTTTGTATCGTCGAGCTAAGAATGTTGACGCGGACTGATGGACGCCCGTTCATCCACTTATACTAATAGCTCATCCTAAACATAGCTAAGTTGAGCTAAAAAGGTTAAAGGTGTAGTGTTTGTTTATAATAGTCCCTACGGAAGAATCAGCCAGTACGAAGACACTTCGCCTTGTACATAATTTCCTCCTAAATGTTATCCTGTAACGCCAGACACTTGGCAGGTAGCACTAATAACCATTTTTCAACAAGCTGGCGACTTACCAACCAGCCACACTGGAATGGCTCCCACTAAGATTCGAATCTCCTGCTTTTGTTCCAGAGGCCGAGATGCCTTAATCACAATCTGTAGTGACTATATTGGAGCATAAAAATTAAAATCAAAAATCAACTTCTTCCTTAATCAAAAATTGCACACCTTTTCACTTATGATTTCAAAATCTGAAGTAGAAGGCAGCCTAAACCAACTAAAACTCAGTTAAACATGTCATGAACTAAAGCAGGAGGCAGTATTTTTCCTACCCATTCGAATATGTCCTGCATTTTGGCACCACCTTCGAGACGAAGGCTTCTTGGAAACTGACGTTTCATATGTTCCGGTAGATTGAAGTACAGTTCTGGTAAACCATGAGTAAGAATACCAACAACTTCAACCGACTGATTGTTATATGCTAATGCTGGGGCTCCTGATGCCCCATGTTCCATGAAGCAGTCAAATACAATTTTCGACGAACGAAAATACTTTTGGTATTCTTTGTCCACTAGACTCGGACTTAGACCCATCTTTTCCAATTCTGATCTGTGAGCTAGAGCTTCCTGTAATCTCTTTGAATTCGGAGAAACTATCGGGCATTTTGGATCTAAGCATTTGTTTGGTTCACCAGGATGACCGTATCCTATCAAGTACACATGTGTTGCATCTGTTGCAGCCTTGCGTAAGTTTAATTTCTTTGGCAAGTTGAACAACGGGTTTTGTATTTCAAGCACAGCTACATCTAAATCAACGTTATAGATGAACTCTTTCTTCAGCTTATATGCCACTACTGGAGGTGTACACGGTGATTCATTAAAATTTATAAACGTGTTATCACTTTCTAATCTTGCAGCGTCAGGTGAACCAGATTTAAAGGGATCTATAAAATATAGTATATATGTTTACAAAATATAATCGTGATATCAATGGTAAACATTTAAGTGTCTTATTAAAATTTTCAGTAGTTCATTGCATCAAACATATAATTACAATCATATGTGTTCTTAGTTCGAAAACTGAGACTTTTATTCTGCATCCTTTTGTAAATGCATTTTAGGGCATAAGCTAGTAATACGGTCCCGTACGACTAGCTTATAATTCAAGTACGACTATACAATTCTATATTTGACAGGCTATAGTCATACATGAGTTTTCAAAATAAATATTGATACACAACAAATGTACATTAGCTTAATTACTTAATTGCCTTTGTTACGACTCTCATAATCACTCGATAATTCAATCTTTCACTAAAACAAAGAAGAATGTTTCTTTTCTAAAACACGGATTTGAAATACGTACATGTCATTCTTATACTAATTTTATATGCACTGAATGAATGTTTCTAGAAATATTCTTATCTTGATGTTCAATATTTCCTTACAACATTTACGAAACTTATACTATAATACTTATAAACATTTAATAATATTGTTTTAAAATAAACAGACTGCAAACACTATTACAGCTTAGGCCTTAAAACCATTCATTTCCTAAATAAATAATTGTTACCATGATATTACAGTGATTAATTTGCGTTAAGTTTCTATTTTTAAAACTCACGTATGACAAACCTGTTCTTTAAAAGACTGGCATTTTGTACGTGATCATGAACGATCGAATTTTAGGCTAGTCGTACGGGATCGTTTTGCTACTACCATTTCCAACAGTTGAGGACGGTTTTGGACATTTTACGTTCACCAAAACAATCGAAACTATGAAAATATCTTCAGATGTTAAAAAGCAGAAAGGTCGGTTTCTATCAAAAAAGAAATGTCAATGCAATAAAAACAAATAAGTACAAGAGTTCCGTAAAGCGGGACAATGTACGTCCGGTTTTCTACATCATATCAGAGGATGAGGGGGAAGTAAAACTAAAAAGAATTCTTTTGTGATTTTTACTTAGGGAGGCATGTTATGTTGCGGCGGGGTTAAATTGTTTTTGTACGGCGGCGGAGATGGAGAACTAAGGCACAAACAATTTTAAACATTTATGCTGTTTTGTGGGGAGGAAGGTGTTAATGAGTTAGGGGAAGGTGGGGGAGTCATGAGAACTGTTTACTGCTCAAATGGTACCATTACCACCCACCTATACTCCAAGTGTAATATCGATATGTTGAACATTTTTGAAGTTTGACAGATTTGACATTTTAACTCAATGTGTGACCTTAACCTCTGAACAACCGACCAAGGTTATGCTCTGCACATAGTCTCGTCGCAACTAACCTGTATGCCGAGATTGCAGTTAATACCTGAACGGTCATTAAGTTATGCTACTAACACGAAATTTGACGGACTAATCGAACCTTTAAACTTACTTATTGACCTTGACTTTTACCTGCCAACCTGGTTCATACGCTCTGTACATCGTCTCACTGACACCTTGCTGTACGCCAAAGTTTAAAGTCTATACCCTGAATATTAATTAACGCTCCGGACACGAAATATGAGGGCAAACTTTGACTTCGACAGGACCACGCACTCTGCACATTGTTTTATCGGCACCTACCATTTTATCGACACCTACCTTTATGCCAAGGTTGAAGTCAATACCTTAAATGGTTATTACGTTATGCTCCGGACACGAACGTTCTTACAAACGAGCATTTGTTTGTTTTTTCTTTTGTTAAGAAGTAGCAAACAAGAGACAGAAAGTTCTCAATAAGAAGTGCAGAATGAATATAACACGTGAATAAAGTATTACCATGCAATATAAAATATCCTAGTGGAAGGCAACTTACTATATATGGGTGTATTGTGGTGGTGATTTAGTTCGTATTAATTCCCTCTACTATATAATAATTCCATGAATATAAGGTCATACATGTGGCCTCTAGAATGTTAACAAGCTTTTCCTTTGATTTTAGCGAGAGAACCGGTTTTGGAATCGACATCACCTAGATTCAATCATGGCCTTGGAATCATCAAGATAAACATTCTGACCAAGTTTCATGAAGAGGTTGACCTAAGAGTTAAGGGCCCGGGTATCCCATATTACACGCTGTCTAATTATCAGACATGATTTTGCAACGTAGGCAAAAAAGCTGAAAATTACGGCCGGGGGTCTGGGGGCCGCTTAAGGCCCCCAGAAGCTCTTGGGTAAATGGTGAAAAATCCTGCATTCTAGGCTTCTCCTGGCATCTAATTTCAATTTCAAAACTCATGTTTTTTAAGTGGTTCTTTTTTTTATTTCATAAAAATTCATTCATATTTATAAGAGATATAATAATAATTAATTAAATAATTATTCCTTTAGTAGTTTGCAATTTTTGAATTATCTCCCTTTAATGGGTATTTTTCACTACTTAGTTGTTTATTAAGCATTAATATTTAGTTCTTTATTTTTGACCTTTGTATTTCAAACTTAATATAAGGTCATTTATCAAAAGTAGAGTTGTGTTTTTTTATTTTATGACTTTTAAAAAAGCTTTTTAAATGCTTTTAATTGCATTATATATAAATCTCAATTCACAAACCAGACCATACATATTACTGTATAGCGAAAATACCACCTAAAGGTATGATTAGCACTTTGTTTTGAAGCACTTGGGAGGTGCTTAAAAATCCTCCCGTGTATCAATGCTTTACATTGGGCACGTGAAAGAACCAAACGAACTGCTTTAGTTCATTTGTATCTCAAACTTTCTTCACTGAAATTTAACAACGCGAGTGAAATGTTGGGCACACAGAAATGTTTACGCGCGGACTGAAATGAACGCGATTGAAATTTTCGAGTGGATTGAAATGAACGCGACGATCGCGCAAATTATTTGTGAGCCGTTCAACTTAAGTTACAATATTTCCGATTTTTTCGTTCCGCGAATCGCGAATCGGCTTATTATTATAATTCCGGAACAGAATTATAATTCCGGAACTTTCTTTGGAATGACCGACGCTAACGGTAATATCTGAGATGTTCCGATTGCGGCGTTTCTAGAAGCGGTGGTTAGCACGCATATCGTGGCCTCAACGCGAAACTAGTCTATATGTATATAGAAATAGAAGCAGATAGACTAGTTTCGCGTTGAGGCCACGATATACATTCAAAATAATAATCCATCGGCGGTGGAAATTTTCGCCGATAAAAACGACTTACAAAATTTTAGTGTAGTTGGGGATAAAAGTAGATCTATATAAAATACCGAAACGGATTCGAAAAACTCGGATTTTTCAGTGGTCATAAAAAAATCGGAAACGATCATAAAAAATCGGTCTTTGAGGGAGCAAGAAGCGGATTTCCGCTTTAAAGCGGAAAAAAATCATGTCTGAATTATGGGGAACATTTGTGCCAAGTAATATTAAAATCCCTCGATGGATGACAGTATTATAGACAAGGAAGGAAAAACATACTGACATTCGACTTCCAACTGTGACACTGACCTTCGAGTTAGGGATGAGGGTGTGCAAAAGACACATTGTCTCATTTTTATGAAAAACATTTGTGCCAAGTACTATTAAAATCCGTTTGCGGATGACAAAGTTACTAACCGTAAAGGTAAAATCCAAACTGACATTGACCTCCAAGTGTGTCCTTGATCTTTGGGCTAGGGGTCTGAAAGTTGTGCAATACACATCGTCATTTAACGGGGGTTCAATTGTGCCAAGTAATAAAAAAATCCCTTCGTGGACTATTAAATAACTGACCGAACAGGAACTAAGCCCTCTTGACTTTTGACCTCCAAGTCTCACCTTGACCTTTGAGCTAGGTTTCCTGGTTTTGCACAAGACACGTCGTCTCATCCTGGTAAATATTTGTGTTTACTAATATTTAAATGCTGTTTTGAATGACACAGGCTTGGACCTAAAAGAATAATAACTATATTGAGCTTTCATCTCCAAGTGTGACCTTGACCTTTGCGTTAGGGTTCTGGGCGTTTTGCATGACACGTCTTCTGATTATAGGGAAAATTTATGCCAAGTAATATCAAAATCCCTTGATGAATGACTGGGTTATGGACCAGACACAAAAGAGACCCTGAACATGCCATATTTACATTTGACTGCCAATTGTGACAATCTGAAAAGTGTGCATGACATATCGTCTTATTATGGGGTACATTTGTGCCAAGTAATATCAAAATCCTTTCATATATTGTCAGGTTACAGATCGGACAGGAAAAAGGCCCTGTTGACCTTTCACCGCCAATTGTGACCTTCATCTTTGAGCTAGGCTTCCGAGTTTTGTGCCTGACACGTCGTCTTATCATGGGGAGCGTTTGTGCCATGTAAAATTACAATTCCTTGATGAATGACAGAATTTCGGACCGGACACGAAATTTTGGACGGACGGACGGACTGAATGGCGGACGGGCGGATAAAAGCAGTCGTATAGTCCCCGAAACTGGTCTTGAATCAGTAGGGTATAATTACCCGTTACCTATTGCTCTCAGTTCTAAAAAAGTGTCCTCTCATTTGCTCGGACAGACAGACGGGCTGATAGACGCGACATCACATAAAACGTTTATCTTTATGCAAGTTATATGCATGTTATAATTAAAATTATTCATACTCTTGTTATATGTAAAGGGAAACGTTTTGAACAATATAACTGTTACAGGTAAGTTCAAAGAGAACAATTTGCTCTATAAATGAGTTATTTATCGTTATGTAAAAATGAGCCTAATCATATTCGACATAATGTCTGGTAACGCGGAACATTAGCTTGCTGTTATAAAAATCATTCAGTGCAAATGAAAGTTATGGAGTCGGGTCAAAGATTTACTTAACATTAAACAGTGAAAGCATAGCTTCAATGTAATGTGTTGACACATTGTCTCATCATGGGAGAACGTTTGTGTCTAGCACTAAGATAATCCATCAAAGCATATAAACTTAGGGAGCGGAAGCAATTTTTGCTTGACCTTCATGTTTGCTTTGACCTACAAGCACAAAACATGTACGTGTTTTATTCACATACCAAGTTTTTTTAACATAGCTTGAATACTTTTTTAATAATTGCTGGACCCACATATGCGGACGGAAAGACAAACAGCAAGACAGAAGGGACGAATGGAACGCATTAATATAGTCTCTTCCGGCATTCCACCAGCAGGGAAAGACAAACAGCGAGACAGAACGGACGAATGGAACAAATTAATATAGTCTCCTCCTGCATTCCACCAGCAGGGGACTAATAAGGTATGCTTGCCGAACTAGATATAATTACGGCATGAAACAGACAATACTAAAGCTCTTATTAATTCAAAGTGTTTAACGACGCTCGCTGCAGTTTCGTATTTTTTCCCAATAATAGATTTTGATGAAATGTTCTGAATTACAAAATATATTATGATGTGTTGAAAAATGAAATAAAATTACTAGGTCACCAGCACTGTTTCAGTTTTATTTGTCCCTCCCTAGAAATGATGCTATTTTGAACATTTTTTCAAAATTTCCATACTCCTACAATATATTTCAGTAAAGTACAGTAACCAGCATAAATTCAAAATCGAAGCATTTTTATAAGAGAAAACAATATTCCCAGTGGAAACATGCTCAGAAAAAATCAAAAGAAATTGAATTTGTAAAAAAAAAAAAATAGTTTTCAGCAGACCAGAGCGTTATTTTTCATATTTTCGTCGTACTTAAGTTGTTTTTCTGCTATTTTATCGAGTTTCAAATAATAGATTTTAATCAAACTCTGTACGTGTATTTGCTTATGTCTACCTAATCTACATATAAATCAAAAAGAATATTTATAGGTCATCATATTCGATTTCGCTTATATTAACTTACAACGAGGTGGGGTGGGTGGGCATTTATTGATCGCAGGGTGGTACGAAAAACGTAATCAATTTTTATTTCAAACAAGGGCATATATATTCAGCCAAAATCGTTGAAAGTATTCTGTTTTGTCCACAGCTTAAGGCAAAGATAGTTAACAAGAGGATCAAATGGCCCGAGGTCGCCCACCTGAGGAACATCTGGAATAAATTCGCTGAAAGTGTGACTGAAGAAACTGTTTTTTTTTCTGTATTTTCAAAGAAGAAACAGAGAGGAATCATTCCGGCTGCTGAATTCTTAACCTTTAACACAATGATCTTAATAGCAATAGGGGTTATCTTCTCTATTTGGCCAATCTTTGAAGGGTGCAGGCTAAAGGCTTCTCAACAAATGCTACGGAAACTCTTTTTATATTCGGGAACAATCTGTTTTGTACGGAAGCTGAAATATATTTTTAGAAATATATTTCGCGGTTGTATTATATTTTTATAAACATTTACTATTATACATGAAAGAATATAACTGTTGACACAATACTAATTTAATAATTTTAATAAATCATTAAATATAGATATACTAAATTATCAAACGGCAGATTTCTTAATACGCGGGTTTTTACGTGTTTCTGAAGTATTGTGATGTCATTGATGTAGGTTTCCGTCATTCTCCGAGTAAAACCGATAGTTCCCGAATACGGATGTACGGTACGGGGATTAGGAACACCCAAATCGGCACGGTGCTGGGGGTAAAAATCGATCCGACCGAAAAAAAAACTACTGCGAGCGCCTTTAAAAGGGTAAAATGACCATAACGGCATCGGCAACAAAGTAATAGTAGTTATCATACAAATACATGATAATTTCTATCAGAATGAGATTATATAAATGTCAGAAGGGGAATAAGCAAGACAAGCGTGGACAATGAGGCTAAGTCACTAACTTGAAGATGATCTTAGCCATTTGTCTTTGCTTCTAACCAACTCTTCCTTTAAGCAATTTATAAAAATAAATGTTCTATATTTTGCTATGACGGCTTATATGTGTAATCATTTGAATTAACTTCATTAAAAGACGTTATTTTTTTTTTCTACTCTGAAATCTAATGTCCCTTAAAAGGGACCAAACAGAAGCATTACAATCATGCTATAGACCAAAAAAGACGAGGATTTATTTAAAAAGTTTCTTTTCTAAAATTCGGAAAAGGACCTTATAATAATACTACATACCAAGTCCAATGAAAATCCAGCTAGTGGTTTATCAGAAGAAGTCATTTAAATCGTTTTTATTTTAATGTTTTACTATAGTGGTCCATAATGGGATAAACACACCATTTTAACACATTTGGGAGAGGACTTTATAATGATGATAAAACGTTGAATGAAGATCTAGTAAGCTGGTCAAGAGAAAAAAAAATCTTTTAAATTTCATTGTTTAGCAGCCCCTAAAAAGTGCCAAGCATCTGCATGTTAAACATTATGTGTTTTTATAGGGCATTAGTGCCCCCACGTCCTGCCACTGAAAATGGTTTGATGACTATGTTAGATAGTTTAAAGACATGTGCAGAACAAATATTTAAGCTCTTCTTCTGTACGGTTCATGAAGTCATGGACCATAACACTTGTCAAACTTATTAAATTCATAACACAACACTAGGTGCACAACTTCTTATGCTATGTACTAACCATCCTCTGATGTTTTATGGCTCTGTGCTTTTATTGTGACATTTGATACAAAACTGTATTATTTGCACTATTAAAAAGTTATCGGTATTTCGTTTTATAACCGGTTTGTTAAATGTTAATTTTTTACCATAATTAAGCTGACAAAATCATATCGAGCAGATTTTAAAGGGTAAACCAAACATATATGAATAAATCCTAAATGATTTTGTTGTGAAAAAAGGTATGATACTGTGTTTTAAACCAAACCATTTTCATGTTCCACTCAACTGTGTAACTGCATGGGAAGTAAACTGATAGATATCTCTGCCTGTAAGTACTGGCCAAAGACAAGAGTTGTCATTATTTACGGATCACAACTTTAGATTAAATATTAAAACTTCAATTATCTATATTAAAAAAACTATTATAAATTTCACATTTGTAAAATCAGATTACGTTATTTCAAGGACTTAGAAATCAATTTCTAGAGTTTATTTACTTATTTCTACCGCTGAAAATTTTAGGGTCTATCTCTACATGGGGCACGCACTTTTAATGCTTATCTTTTACTAAAGCGGAAGCATAGTATGCCGCCAAACAGGACAGTAGCATTCTCGATTTGACTGAGTATATTCATGAAAGGTAATGAAATATGCAACACCTCTCACGCCTCCCCAGCACCGGGTTAAGCGGAATTCTATTACACACCTATTGAATGAACTCCATGATCCTAAAAGACCAGAAAAAAAGTCAATGGCCGTAACACTGATGACTGAAATCTGTTATTCACATGCTTAGTAATAATATATGGTTTCTTTACTCGATGTCAAATATTTTAAAGACATATGCAACACAAGCCTTAAAGCACTTTACGTGTAGTTTTCACTAAATCAAGGACAATAACTCTAGCTGTTCGAAGTCTGAAATTGAAAACCAGATACATAACTTCACATGCTATATAACAATCCTCTAATGTTTTTATGGCTCTCAGCGCAAACATTAGAATATCTTACAATGATGCTTCAGACCAAGTGGGATGCCAGTGTTTCACCAGCATCAGTCGTTTAAATGTATTTTTAATATAAGACTTAAATAGTGTTACAGACCAAGTCTGATGAATATCCATCAAGAGATTCATTAGAAGTCGTTTAAAGATGTTTTTCACGATTGTTGCTAGCGGGTAGAGTGTTCTATAATTTTGCATATTCATAAATTAATGTACCAACAGTTAAATTGCTCACCTGAACAAATTTCTTTGTTAAAGCTTCAAAAACAAGAAATTAGGTCAGTACGTCATATTCATGGTCGGTGAATGTCAGTTTTAAGATTAGTGCGCAAAACTGTACATGTCATCCAAATTTCAAGGCTGTATCTTAAAAAAAATGTAGGTCAGTAGGTCACGTTCATGGTCACTGAAAGTCAGTTTTAAAGCGGCATGCCTCCAGATCGTTCAACAACAAAAAAAATAATAATTTCTTTTAGATATCTAGAAATAAATGCTAATTTCTTAAGAAGGCTTTAAAACATAATTACTGACAAACTTTATGTTACGGAAACACATGAGAATTTTATGTTTTTACTACTTTTTACGATGAAAATCGAAAAGCGTTTGTCACGCTTTTACTCCAGATAAACTGTTTCGATTATAAATATCTTAGTATATTCAGAACAGGAATCCCGTGCGATCGGAAAAAAGATTAATGGCGACATACACCAAACTGTCAGACTATGTCTGAATGTCACAAAAAGTCATGTCGCCAGTCCGAGTTCCGTGACTGGACCGATCTATGATGGCATCAAAATGGCGACCAAGTTTGAAAATATAACTTTGCGTATTTCATTATTTATTTATGTTACACAGCAAAACTTCATGTAATAACAATATTGAAGTATACACATGTATAAACAATTAAATAATGCGAAATGATAAAAATATATCTTACCCCACCCATTTTATTTCAACATATTATTTTTTTGTTGAATATAGTTGTTTGATATATGCTTTACCATCATAATATGGGAATTTCATCATATTCCAATAGTGCTGTAGTTGTTTCCATAGTCTATAGTTTGGATTGTTACCTTTAGAATATGTCGATCATTTTAGCCCAGTTTCTGAGAAGGATGGGTATCACGATTGTGTGATGAAACATTTGCCATCATCATTCTGAGAACTCGTGAAAGTTCTATGATAATTTTTCAATTGTCAAAGGTACAACATTTAATAACA
This sequence comes from Mercenaria mercenaria, assembly GCF_021730395.1. Lineage (NCBI taxonomy): Eukaryota > Metazoa > Mollusca > Bivalvia > Venerida > Veneridae > Mercenaria > Mercenaria mercenaria. The sequence continues at coordinate 37,255 of NW_026463184.1, read as the reverse complement.
TTTCTGGAGAATTTTCATAACAGTTCTAAAACAGAATTCTTGCTATCAAAAATAGTCTTTCTTGAAATCACAATTGTCAACAGCAAAGAACATATCGCGACCATTCGCAAAGTTTCTTGGAATATAGACAACCTAATAAGAGAACGGTTATTATTAGCTATCTGATTTTAATGGGCTAAGAGTAGTCTACATAAATATATAACCCTTGTAAGTATTTTAGTTTTATACTTCTTGATGTTTAATGTATAATACACCTGCTGCAACCTGTAAATGTTATTAGTTATAACCACGAAAAGTTGCAGTTAGTTTGTGGATGTATGCGTACATGTAAGGGTCGAGCACATAAGATTCTGTGACGAGTTGGGAACGTGACTGTCTTTTACATGTTCATATTGTCATTCTTGCTTTCCACGGAAGAACCCAGAATCGACCAACGTAGATAACATGCAATGAAATAGGTATGGACTTCCAAATAAGATCTTGATTATCAGCAGTAACTGTTACTGTTCCTGTAAGTACCAGTCTGAGTGATGAGTATCGTGTTTCCCTAAAGAATTTAGCTGTAGAGGAAAGCTCCTGTATGTTAACCTTTCCGTCCAAAAACTGCATTGCTATGTATTCGTTTCATCGACAATATTTTGGCATATTTTGTGTTTATTGCCGATATTAGACGTTACGGTATTTGAAATATTGTAAGACTTTCTGATCGCCGTTTGTAATTTTTCACCCACAGAGCATTGGCCTCTTTCAACAACTTATATTAGCTATTGCCTGTATTGACAGAAAACAAACAATTTTTTCTATGCCCGAAGGGGGCGTATTATATTATAACGCCGGTGTCCGTCTGTCCGTCCGTAAGCAATTCCGTGTCCGCTCTGTAACTCTTGAACCCCTTGAAGGATTTCGAAGAAATTAACACAAATGTTCACAACTATGACTCTTGTTTCGTGTCCGCTCTGTAACTCTTGAACTGCTTGAAGGATTTTAAAGACACTTGGCACAAATATTCACCACATCAAGACGACATGCAGAGTGCATGTTTCGGATGGCTGGCTTCAAGGTCTAGGTCACACTTATGGGTCACATGTCATACCTTCGGGCGTATATTGCTCCGCATTGCGGTGCTCTTGTTTCCTAAAAGAATCATTATAACTCAGTGTTCCAGATAAGCTGCGTATCGGCGTATTTTACGCATAAAAATCAACTAAAAACGCGCATGATTTCATTTTGATGCGTACATTATACGTACATGACTTTGAACTTACGCACGACATTAAAACTTGAAGCGTACCTTAATTATATTTAAATGAAAACATGTTGAAAACAGCTGGTCACTACTTCCGTATAAACAATGCGACGGGTAACCACTATTAACTTCGCTAAAACGTTCTACCTGTCTTAGAAACCGTAAACTAGTCTACTTGAACATCTGCGTCGTCTAGGCGCTCTAGAAATTTTATGTATTTACTTATCAAAATCAAGCGTTTGATCGTTGTATTAAAACGAAAGTAGACACATTATTTTTTATCATGGCTTCCGAAGCAAAACAGAGAAAAATTGAGAAGTTTTTTGTGGTTAAAACACCTCTACCGACTAAGAGCTTGGTGCAACCAATAATCGAAGACATTATTTCTGCCGTTTTAAAAAATAAAAAGTCGCATGTGGCTGTCACAGAATCTACCATTGAAAGTTGGAAAAAATCGTATCCTTGGATAAAACTTACTGAGAAGGACAATGACGTGCGGCTAAAATGTCTGTCTTTGTCTCTACAGTAACGGTAAGTATTGTTAAAATTACCCTTTATCCGAGTTTGGAATTTTGAATTTACCCCCATCTTCTGAAAAGTGGGGGTAATTACCCATGGGGTCAAATAATTATCCGGAACACTGTTATAACACTTCTTGTTAGTACTAGGGGCGTTTGTTTATTTTCAGTCATATTTGACTCTATTGCTTTAGCAACAATAATCGTTTCGTATCTGATTTTAGCGTGATCCATTGTGTCCCTACTGACGCGGCTCTATCACAATCTCTTTACCAAGATGCAAAGTCAGTCTATGTCACAGAAATCATCGCGATCATCATATTAAATGCATTCTCGAATTATGGTATAAAAGACTGTTGCATAAGCGCTAGGGTACATTGTACCACCGTACGTTTAATACATCATACCCGTACACAGTTTCCAAATCATGTAAAGTTATGCTACTGGAGCTTAGTATTATTGTGATCAGACATTTTGATACATATTTACTGGTATAAACTAATACAGAGAAGATATTAACGAACATATGTTAAAACATTGTCAGGAAAATGTTAGAAGCAGATTTATTAATGTGTTTTATACAGCGGCTTAAACATATCTGAAATTATTGTAAACACATGATTAATTTGCAAATATTTCAACTAAGTAGCAAATTAAGTGACCAATAGGTATCCTTTCAGTGAGGGTAAAATAGGTAAATACATATATGATGGAAAAGTGATTTTATAGTTTAATTTGCACATTTTTGTTGTTTCCATGAAATATGATATTTTTTCAACTGACATATTGACCTCCTTTGGTGTTGTTGTCGATTTTGCAGTGGCTACGGGTCATGAAGCGGACCTGTAGAGAACCCTTATAGGGCTGTCTGGAGGCCCGGTAATCAATATGAATATTGAATATGGTATTTGATGAAAGGAGACTATAATCTGTCTATAAACAGACAGATGACGATTCAAAATTTGCAGTCGTTTTTTATGGTTTCATCTATATTGCAAGTGAAAAGGAAACAAAAGTATTTATAACCCTTTATCCCGAGAATAACACAATCGCAAATTAAATACATTATAAATATTAATTTGCACATTGTCGTAATGGAAGCTGTTATCAAATTCGTGATTTCTCGGGATTGAAGACTGAATGTACATAATAAACTTTTTTTTTCTCTAGTAAATTAAAATTTATCTGTGCTCATAAATTGTTAAACTTGTTTGACTGCTTGAATAAATAACGGTGATTAACGGACATTCCTGTTTAACTTTCATATTCAATATGTCTCCAACCGGAGTGACAGTTATTTCTCATAAAATATTTACAAAAAAAAAGCACGTAATAACGGCAGCTTAATAACAACTAGTCATACCTTTTCCCTTGCAATATACACACCGATAATACAGAAGACCTTAGTACATGTATATTGATTACCGGACATCTCGACTCCGGATCTAGAGGTCCGTTTACAGAACCCCTCGCCACTTTTTTGTTTTCGTCTGCCATTCTAGAGCGAGGTTCAAGTGGGGAACGACCCCTGGTGTCAAATTATGTAGGGAATAACTCAGTTTCGTAAAATGAACAAGTGAATGAAGTATTGTCATTCAATACAAAGTACCCTACTGGAATGCAACTAATTTTCTCTACTGCAGTATAACATAATGAACTGATATCTATCAATAATGTATAAACAATATTGTACTATATATACAGTATGTTATAACAAAACACTTTGATTAAAATTCGTATGTACAAAAACCTATAGTTTGGCCGATTATCAAAAAGGTATCATATAAGTTATTTATAGTAAAAAAAAAACAAGAGTGCCAGAATGTCACAATATATGCCCGTCATAGCAAATTTCTTTACACTAGCACCTGTATTTGCAAATGGAATTTTGATTCTGTGGTTGTGTAGTAATTATTGTAATTCTTATGTTTTCTGAATCCACAAAAAAAAACTCCTTACCAGACAGAGATACCTTAAAATACACCTAATATTACATAGTTACATCTATGTTGCACCACAGAAAACTGGTCTTGGTTTTTCCCTACGGTCAATTATAAAAAAAGTTACAATATAAGTTATTTATAGTAACAACTAAGGGAAGTAAATCTTAAAACAAACAAAAACTAGAATGTGTCTGTAGGACACAGGGTGTACATTGTAGAAAAAAATCGATCCAAACGTGCAGAACTACCTTAGATCAGTTCTGCAATGTCAACTGTGTGTATTATGAGGAGTTTAAATCATAAATATTGTTATTCATATTTGTGTTTGAGTGTTATTCTTAACGAGAGCTGTCACTAAGACAGCCAATGCTCCACTATTCAAATTGTTTTGTCAGAAGCAGGAATATTACCCTATTTTGAAATTTTAAAATATCTGTAGAGTTTCAATCATGATTTTCTAAGTCTAAAATGGGACATAATTCAGCCAAAATGCATGTCAGATTTATGGAACTTGATGCTATCACCTAGTTTTATAAGACACATGTGAAGTTCCAATTCAATACATAGACTGGAGATGGGAACGTGCACCCAATACTTTAACCAGGATCTTCTAAGTCCAAAAAGGGGCATAATTAGCCAATGCAAGTCAGAGCTATGGGACGTCACTTCAAGTACAAAAGGTGACGCAACAATAATGGTACATTGTGTGCTGCTATAATGGAAAAAAAGCAAATGCAAATGGGCCAATTTCAGAAATTAAGTATTGCCACTGCCAGTTGGTCAAGAGAATAAAACATAATATCCTTTTAGAAATTCTTATCTTGTCTTATTTGTTCGTATTTTAAAACTTTAAAGTATAGTTTCATCCATTTAATCGTTAAAAGTGAAGTTTAAAATTATTTCAGTCTTGATTATAACATCACAAATTCTCTAATAAATATGTAAGCACATTCCTGTTGTCTGAGTACTCTGACAATACAAGCTGAGGGCAGGCCATAAATCGGTAAATTAGCTGCGCTTCATTAAATGATGGTTAGCACATGAAACCCTTAGGTAACATGTCACAGTAATAGCAGCTGATTGTCACTGAACGAATGTAATTGGAATTTGTCCCAAAACTTTTGTGACACTGGTAGCCAACTTTCACCAGTCCCTATGTTTGGAGCCAGGGGCAATAAAAAATGTCAGTGTAAGAACAACCTTCTGGAGTTACTTCCCTCTTAATGAAGAAAAATGATATATGTACATTTTGTAATAAAAACAACCATGGGACTGGAGCCAGTCTAATTTCTTGCGCAAGAACGCACTTTTTATCCGAGGGCTATGCACATTTGACGGCAATTCATGAAAATTGGTAACTGTGGTTATCGCTTGTTGTACGACTTGGTTGCGCAAAAGATATTGTGATGAACTCCTTAAAAAGTATTTGTTTAGTTCTAGCAGTCCCTACAAGGGGCCTAGCAGTCCCTACAAGGGGCCAAGTGTCCCTACATGAAGACGTCAAGGACCTTATAACGATGCTACAAATCTAGTTTGTGAAGATCCATCGCGTGGTTTGTGAGAAGAATCGATTAAAAGTATTTCTATCTTTAGCTCTAGTGGCTCCTTTAAAGGTGTTAATCTCCCCTATTTGCATCAAGTTAAGAGCAGCAGAAGACATTATAATGATGGCACGTTTGATCTTTCCAGCGGTTCATTGGAAGAAGTTGTTTAAAGATATTGTTATTTCTAACTAGCACCCCAATTTGAACAAAATTGGGAGCACATTAAAATGATGCTACAGATCAAGTTTTATAAATTTGCAACTGTTATTTTAGCTCTAGACGATTCTTAAAGTTGCCAAGTGCCACCCATTTTTAAAAATTGGGAGCGGAGCTTATAATGATGCTATTGACCAAGTTTGATGAAGATCTGTTAATCAGGTCATGAGAATTTTTTTTAAATGTACATGTATTTCTATTTTTAGATTTAGCTGTTTCTTGTAGGCATCAATCGCACTATTTCATTGCATAAAATATGGATAGGACCTCATAAGGTTACAACATACTAAATAGCTTTTCTTCTTTATTCTATATAAAATTGGCATATTTCCAATGGCTGCAGCACACATCAGGACCCATTTTAAATGTACTTAGCTTACATTTTCTTAAAGAATATTGTCGGTGCTGAATAAAAGTAAAAAGAAAAGTGGGGCAAAATCAGCTAAAAAATCAGAACCCTAATTTCAGTGGTGGTGTATGATCTTATTATCCATGAAAAATTCTGTCACGTTATTATTTCATTACTTAAATGCTACCTAACTTTAAAGCATATATTTGTCATGTGATCTCAGCAAAAAAATGCAAGTAAGGAAAATAGCTCTACAGAGCAAAAAACGAGGACTATTTGAATCCGCCATTATGCGACTACCATTGTTTTGCGCCATTTTCATATTTAGTGTCTGTATGCCTAAAATGTGGTCAAGTGCCAACACCTTCCCATCGGCACCAATTAGGACAACATGATGAGCGGACCTTACAATGATGCTTCTGGCAAAGTTTAATTCAGATCCATCAAGTGGTTTATGGAAAGGACTTGTTTAGAAGTGATTTTATTTTTAGCACTGGCAGCCTCTAAAAGGGCCTAATCTGAAAAACTTTGAATAGACTTTTTGTACTAAGGTCCATGCCTGGATGCTATTATTCAAGTTTGGTGTAATTCTTACAAATTCTTTCAAAAGATAAGATCTTAAAGTAATAAGAGCTGTCAGTGGACAGCGGGCTCGACTATTCTCAGTGCCTGATAGTATAATATAAGCAATCAGTAAAACTTTAACATTACAATAAGCATATTCTAAGTCGCGAAGGGGCCATAATTCAGTCAAAATGCTTGATAGAGTTGCCTACTCCTTTTTACAGACTGGGATCATGATGGTAAACAAGTATGCAAAATATGAAAGCAATATCTCAATGGACTTTGAAAATATTTGGGGTGGTACGCAAACTTTAACATTTGTGTGACGCTCACGCTAACGCTCACGCCGACGCCGGGGCGAGTAGGATAGCTCACCTATTCTTCGAATAGTCGAGCTAATAAAAAGGGCTCCGTCAAAGCAGGACAATATACGCCAGAAGGGTTGTATCAGAGGAGGATGGAAGAAAAATGTAAAGGAAAAGCAAAATTTCAATCCTTTTTCGGAAGGCGGTGTGCGGTGGTAGGGGTGAAGGAGCAGCAGGACTTGTGTGCAACTTTATGGATTTTTAAGGGTGTTTCTTTGGGGGGGGGGGGGTGCTAATGTAGATTGTTGCAGCCTGCACATCGACTCATGGCCTTCATTCAAGTCAATACCTTTAAAAAATAGTTGTTTATGCTCTGGCCACTAAATATGATGGGCGGATTTGGCCGCGACTTGACCTACCACTTGTTCATGCACTCTGCAAATCGTCTCATCACAGCCTACCAAATTTGAAGTCTATACCTTAAATGGTTTATGAGTTATAATCCAGACACTAAATATGACAGACATATTTGAACTTTTGAACTCAAATTGTGACCTTGACCTTACACTTACAGGCCCGTTTCATTTCCTATGCAAATCGATTCACTACCTACCTACAAGTCATGTATGAAGTCAATACCCTGAATGGTTAATCAGTTATGCTCCGGATACGAAATATGATTGACAGTTTTGACCTTTGAGCTCAAATTGTGACATTGACATTTGACCAAGACAGCTAAATATTCAAGCGCTCTGCACACAGTCTCAAAGCCATCTACCTATACGCCAAGTTAAAGTCAATACCCTTAATGGTTATGAAGTAAAGATGCTCCGGACATGAATAATGACGGACGGGCAGACAGACGGATGGACGCACAGACGCATGCACCATCACATAATGAAATTGTTTATGCAGGACGACGGACGCAGAGCCATTCACCTGTACTAATACCTCACCCTTAACAAAGCATTGGTGTACAGAAATTTCGTTCATGTAAACAATTAATTCAAATGGTAAATTTGATAAAAATTCTATAAATTAAAAGTCTCTTACTGAGTAAGATTTATTTTTCGATTTCGAAAGAGTGAATGAATTTTTATGATTTACCAAATAAGCTATTTTTGATGTTACCTGTTTGTATATTTCTACTGTTAATTAAAGCGGTTTGCAATTCAGACTCTTTGTTGTTAAATCAATATGACTCTGTTAGAACATCACTTTAAACATGTACAATGTAACATGAAAATAACGTAAAATAATTTTGAAAAAATGACCCTTTTTTATCGACCCAAAATGAACTCAAATTTCTAATGAAAACTACACATTCCCTATAAAAGTACCGTTATTCTAGACATCCTCAAAGTGTAAAAAAGATCCCTCATCCACTCCTGTATAACTGTAGAATAATGTATAAATTCTACCAGGATCAGGAAAAACAAGGCGATCGGTATTACCGGTGAATGATCCCCGAAATTACTGTGGCACAAGGGGCATAAGGGGCTTTTCTGTCACGGAGGTTGTGTTTAGTACAAATGTGGTCAGCAAGAGTTGTGGTTCTTTAACACTGCACTTTCTCACACTGATCTGCAAATTATCAAGTTGATTGCTTAAATAGCATTCTAGTTATGCCAAACACAAGGTTATCAAAAAATGGAGAAAACTCTAAAACGGGACCACCTGGAGTTATGGTTCCTTGTCACTGCATTTTCTCCAACTGACGTCTATGAATACATAAAGCATCAAGTCAATAACTTATATAGTATTCAAGCTATGCCCAGCAAAATGTTTCAAAAAAGGGAGATAATTAAAAAATGAGACCACCTACAGTTAAGGTTTCTTGTCACTGCTAAACCTCTCACTAACCTCTATCAATATATAAAGTCTGTAGTAAAAACGTTACATAGTGTTCATGCTATGTCCCCGACAAGATTTTCAAAAAAGGAAAATGATTCAAAGATGGGACTGCCTAGAGTTATGGTTCCTTGTCACTGCACACTCTCAGGGACCTCCACCAGTATGTAAATATTACTTCAATACCTTTCATAATATTCTAGTTACATGTATGTTCCGGACAAGGCTTTCAAAAAAGATAATTCAAAAATGGGATCATCTGGAGTTATCGCTACGTCATTGCATTCATTCTCAATGAGCTCTATCATTGTACTGAGTTACAACGTGGTACCATTAATACCTTTTGACTTATCCTTCGGACAACAAGTGTAATGGACGGATGCTCTAACATATGGATACTTATGCAGCTTCTCTTTTGTTCTCTCTATTGTTTTAACTAGGTAAGAGCAAATAGCCACATGAAAACCTTACGGAATGAATGATATCAAAGAAAACGTAACGTTACCTAGTTACCTATTATTCCTATAGCCAACTACTAAGTATTCAAATGTGTGATCGGACAGACGGACGGACAGCTGGACAAGGCGTTCACTATATACTCCTCCTTCAGGGCTCTCTCCTTCAGGAAGCATAATAAGAAAGCGAAAAAAAGTAAATCAAACAGTATGTCTTACCTAAAACAATCTTAATGACATGAAAAGCTGTCATAACAAATGTACTACCAACTCTGAAGACCGTCCCAATCGTCTTTCCACAAAAAATCAAAACACCTACAGACTCCATTTGTTCATGTAAAGCTGACACCATTGACTGACATAGTGTGTCGTCATGTTCTTTCTTGAATGGTTGTCCAATTTGTCTTGAGCTCATAGTTGATGATGTTCTCTCTGCAACAGCTTTTGTGTCTCCTGTAAGATATTGAAATTGGTCTTTGTTATGTACTTCAAGTACAAATATTTGCTTAAATCCCATTTTTTTCTAAAAATCAGAGATTTTAGTGCATGAAATTAATGTCCGGTCGTGTGTGTGTGCGTGCGTGCGTGCGTGCGTGCGTGCGTGTGTGTGTGTGTGTGTGTGTGTGCATCATGGTTATAGATGTCCTGTTCAACTGCGCAACAATAGGTTGACTACCTACTATCTAAATAGTCTGGTAGTTTCATACAGACTTGTTTTAGTTGTTATTGTCGCCGTGTCGATTTCCGACAAGTACCGATTGCCTCCATGACGCAAATGAAAAATGTGTACCTAATAAAGATGAGGTAGTAAACAGTCGTACACAGAAGAAAATGTCGGGGTAAAAGTATTGCGAATTTGTTGTGTTTTTACGAATAACTTACGTATTTAATATATTATTACTGTTCAATGGCTATTTACCATTCTTGCATCATGATAGTTAACATCACTCCGCATAAGGGTTTGACTTATCGGACAGAGCAAAATATCTAGCTCAATCAAATCTTGTAAACAAATATACAGACGATATCATCAGTTGTTATGATAAACAAGAAACGCAGCAATGCCACGAAACCAGGTTTTCAACACTTTTCATAAGAATAAACAAGAGTGCCAGAATGTCACAATATACGCCCGTCACAGCAAATTTCTTTACTCTAGCACCTGTATTTGCAGATGTAATTTTAATTTTGTGGTTGTTTAGTAATCATTGTAATTCTTTTGTTTTTCTAAGTCCACAAAAAAACTCCTTACCAGGTAGAGATACCTTAAAATACACCTAAAATTAGAAAGTAACAACTATGTTGTACCACAGAAAAGTGGTCTTGGTTTTTCCCTACGGTCAATTATAAAAAAGTTACAATATAAGTTATTTATAGTAACAACTAAGGGAAGTTAATCTTAAAAAAAAAAAAAAAAAAAAAAAAAAAAAAAAATTGTAAGTCCACACAGAAATCCTTACCAGGTAGAGATTGGTCAAAATACACATCAAAATTGGATGTAACATGCATGTTGTACTACAGAAAAGTGGTCTCGATTTTTCCCTACGTCTAGTAATGAAAAAGTTACAATATAAGCTATTTATAGTAACAACAAAGGGAAGTAATTCTAAAGAAGGGAACTGCGCAAGACACTTCGTCTCATGATGGTGAACAATTGTGCCAAATTTCATCAAAATCCCTCCATGCATGTAGAAGATATGCTAACCCAAACTCTAACCCTATTTTTAGTAACAATGACCTTGACCTTGATCCCAGAAACCCCAAAATCAATCCCAAGCTACAACTTTATATAAGTTTTCTATACACCAAGTTTCATCATGATAGCTCATTCCTAAGTTAAGTTATTGACCGGAAACCCTTTTTCTATTTTAAGTTACAGTGACCTTGACCTTGATCCCAGAAACCCCAAAATCAATCCCAGCCTTTGTCTTGATATAAGCTACATACATACCAAGTTTTATTCAAATATCTTTACCGAAACAAAAGTTATTGACCGGAAACCCTTTTTCTATTTTAAGTAACAGTGACCTTGACCTTGACCCCAGAAACCCCAAAATCAATCCCAGCCTTTGTCTTGATATAAGCTACATACATACCAAGTTTTATTCAAATATCTTTACCGAAACAAAAGTTATTGACTGGAAACACCAGTTTGACGCCGCCGCCACCGCCGCCGCCGCCCGCCCGCCCAACCCACATCTACCCGAATCTAATAACTCAGGTTTTCGTTGAAAATCTGGTTAAAAATACTCACTCTAAAGTGGCCGAAAGAGCTAGGGCGCTGGTTCAGAAAACTGTTTTCATCAGGGCTGCGGGTTCGCTCCAGTTGTACACAATTATCTTTTTTATTTTTTTAATTATTTTCATGTTCTTTTATGATATAATGTCAAGCATAAAAAAAATCATTAAAAAAAATAAATAAATAAAACAAGAGATCACAGAGTGATCTTGGTGCCCACCATTGAGCCATTTTTGATTGTTCCAAGTTTCAAGACTAGCTCAAGGTCAAAATCAAGGTCAAATTTCATTTCAGTACACATCACTGTGCATGTGTCCATGCATGTGGTCCAAGTTTGAAAGCTGTAGCTTGAGAAATGTGAAAGTAGGTTACAAGATCAATTTCAAGGTCAGAGTTCATTTCGGTATACAAAACTATGCATGTGCTTCAAATTTGAAGCCTGTAGCTTGAGAAATGTGAAAGTAGGTCACTAGGTCAATCTCAAGATCAAATTTCATTTCGGAACACAAAACCATGCATGTGGTCCAAATTTGAAGCATGTACCTTCAAAAATGTGGAAGTAGGTCACTAGGTCAATGTCAAGGTCGAAGTTGTTTTTTTTTTTAAACAAAACTATGCATGTGGTCCAAATTTGAAGGTTGTAGCTTGAGAAATGTGAAAGTAGGTCACTAGGTCAATGTCAAGGTCAAAGATTTTTTCGGTACACAAAACTATGCATGTGGTCCAAATTTGAAGGCTGTAGCTTGAGAAATGTGAAAGTAGGTCACTAGGTGAAAATCAAGGTCAAATTTCATTTCGGAACACAAAACTATGCATGTGGTCCAAATTTGAAGCCTGTACCTTCAAAAATGTGAAAGTAGGTCACTAGGTCAATGTCAAGGTCAAAGTTTTTCCCAGTGCACAAAACTATGCATGTGGTCCAAATTTGAAGGCTGTAGCTACAGAAATGTGAAAGTAGGTCACTAGGTCAAAATCATGGTCAACTCATGTCAATGTTCATCTTGACACTCAAAACTATATATGTGGTTCAAATTTGAATGTTGTAGGTTATTGACAAGAAGATTTTAAAAGCTTTTCCCTATATAAGTCTATATGAACCATGTGACCCCCGGGGGGCCGGGCCATATTTGACCCTAGGGAGGATAATTTGAACAAACTTCGTAGAGAACCACTAGATGATGCTACATAACAAATATCAAAGCCCTAGGCTTTGCGGTTTTGGACAAGAGGTTTTTCAAAGCTTTTCCCTATATAAGTCTATATAAACCACGTGACCCCGGGCGGGGCCATATTTGACCCCAGGGATATAATTTGAGTTATCTTGGTAGAGAACCACTAGATGATGCTTCATACCAAATATCAAAGCCCTAGGCTCTGTGGTTTTGGACAAGAAGATTTTCAAAAAATTTCCCTATAAAAATCTATGTAAATTATAAAAATAAACAAAGGGCCATAACTCACTCAATAATTGTTGAACCAGTCTGATTTTCAGAGGGACAAAACTAGAGTCTCAATACATCATTCTGACAAAGTTTGGTCAAAATCCCCCCAATAGTTTCTGAGGAGATGCGATAACGAGAAATTGTTAACGGACGGACGGACGGAATGACGGACCACGGACGCAGAGTGATTGAATAGCCCACCATCTGATGATGGTGGGCTAAAAAATATTGTCCTCAGCAGGGAGCGAAAAGGCGCCCCTGATAAAAACTCTCGGCCACCGCGGCAGCTGACTTTTAGAGTATTTTTATTATAACCACTTATGATATCGTCTGGGTCCCGGATCTGTAGGTAAATTTCTGTGCGCAACATCAAGCTCGGATCTATTTGCGTATTCCTTGGACAAGCAATTTATGTTAAAACGCTTGTCTTTCGTTATTTGGTGTGTGCAGAGATTCGATCTTGAATTTTTGTGCAAATGACGTCATTCAATTACGTGTCCTTTGAGTTTTTAACATTTGTCATGATTAAATATATAAACACTGGCAGGATTTTGTCATCCATACAAAATAATAAACGGCGTTTTGCGGCGACAATTTTTCGAAGGATAAAGTATCAACATAGACTAAATATATGCTTTTACTCTACCATTTCGGGAGCTCTACAATCTAACAATGTTTCGTGGAAAATAATGTTATTTCAGAGAAATAGTGGGACTTTTTAAAAGTCATTTCGAAAGTTTGTAAAAATTACTTTCGGACATATGAGAGGTTGCCATTTCAACAACAAAAAATCAGTTAGTTTATATCATCATCGAACAGAATGTTTTGTGAATTAAAGGTACCAAATAAAGACAAATAAAAAAGCATAAATCTTAAAAAAAGACTACACATTTTGAAATATACATCTAAACATTACGATAGCTGTGCAATATTCCCTTCAAGACAAAACATGTGCAGAGAAACGGATGATTTTTCTAGTATATTCTTAGACTGACATGGGTGGTCATTTCGTCCTACTTTTGTGTTTATCGTTTTTCCGTAACCGATCGAAAATTCTTTGGGATCACGTGATTTTATAATTAATTCAAACCAATGCCCGTTTAAAGAGGCATCATAAATTAACTGTATTCTTTTGTGTTTTCATGATGGTAATTATTACATGCTTTGCAAGAAGAAAATGAGAAATAACGAGTATCTAGTTACAAACTGACAGTGACATATATTAGGCCAAGACAACATGTGTAATGTCCTAACATTTTATTGAATATCTGTAGTAATATGTACAGAAATCAGTGTATTTAGTGAAATTTCAATCACATTTTGTTTCTACAGTGTAAGATAGTTATTCATCTATGTTTTTGAAACTATGCTCAAAAGAGATTGACTGAATAAGTTTGCAAATGAAGTTGTCAAAACACATTTATTCAGGAATGGCCTAAACTGTCCACTTGAAAACTTGTAGTATAACTGTATATTACCTGTATTTCAAGAATGATTTTCATGAAGTTTTTGTGAGTGAAAAATGTAGGTCACTAGGTCGTGGTGGGTCTTTAAAGACGCGCCACAAAATAACTGTATTTTTTGTTTATTTCCATGATAGTAGTTATACATGATTTGCATGAAAAATATGAGATATACAAACTTTTAGTTTTAAATTGACAGTGACTGACACATATTTTTGCCAAGAAAATGTGCTGAATGTATAAAATTTTATTGAATTAATGTAGCAATATGTACATAAGTCAGTGTATGTAGGTACATTTCAATCACATTTTGTTTCTAGCGTGTAAAATAGCTATTCATCTATATTCTTAAAACTATTCTGAATAGAGACTGACTAAATAAGTTTGCAGATCAAGTTGTGAAAACACATTTATTCAGGTAGGGCCTAAATAGCCCAACCGAAAACTCGTAGTATAACTGTATATTACCAGTATTATAAGAATGATTTTCATGAAGTTTTTGTGAGTTACAAAAATGTTGAATTCCCTATGCTATGTTTATCGTTGGATTTATTTATAATTTATAGCCTCGTTTCGGAGCATTCTTCCGATAAAATCCGAAGATACGCGACGGGTTCGTCAGCAGTCGGAAAACATACTTTCGGTTTGAAATAGGCAAAGGTTTGTGTTTATTTGTTGGTTATTCTTGAACATATTCACGACTTTTTGGTCGGATCCGATACAGTGGGTCCTCTTTTCAGTAAATATGAAGTCTCAGCTACAAACTCTGGTTTTCATATACTATTCATCCGGGTTTTAGCTGTGGACCTTTAAGGGACTACATTTAATAAGATATTGTATTTCCAAATACACCCACAGTATGTACAAAAAGACCGAGCAGTGGTTTGATTGTTCCTATTTGTACAAAGTAGAAGAAAACCCTATATTCTAAAGTAATCTATATTTGTTTCCTTGTAGTGATCTATATTTGTCTTAAATGTCATAAATAAATTATTTTGTTTCCTGTGAATGTATGTAAAATAAAATAAGAAGGCCATGATGGCACTATGTCCCTCATCTGAATTTCCTTGCAATGGCTTTTAATGAAATGATATAATTTCTACAATATTCGTAAAGGATCACCCAAGAAACATTTGAGTAATATTATTGTGAAGTTAGGTCTGCTGTTTCTAGCAAGATTTTTCTTTAATTTTCTAATCTACACATACAGGGGAAAGTGGTCATACCCTCTGGAGGCGACGTTCTTGGTAGAGGGTCCCGGAGTGATTTTTTTAAAAATCAGACCAGCAGTTCATACAAGAATATTTTCTAGTTTTCACTATATACATATAGGGAAAGTTACCATGCCCCATGGAAGCCATTACCCGAAGGGTAATATATTTAAAGAAAAAGCATATTTTAAGATTTACTTTTGGTGGGGACATGTGAGGGGATAGGATGCGAGGTGTATATGCGCGGTGGTGGTGACATGAGAGAGGATACTAAAGGGGAAGAAAATAAATGAAAAACAAGAGGGTCATGATGACCCTGAATCGCTCACCTGAGTAATATGAGCCACATGTTTCAAATGGCAAACTGATGCAAAAATATTAGAAAGAAGGTCAGTAGGTCAAATTCATGGTCACTGAAAGTCAGTTTTAAATTCGGTATGCAAAACGGTACATGTCATCCAAATTTCAAGGCTGTATCTTAAAAAACGAAAAAAGTAGGTCAGTAGGTCAAGGTCACACTAAAGTGACCCGTAATCACTTGGGTACATCAAGTAAATATTCTTAAACAGCCTAGGAAATAATCTTTTAAGTATATTTTCCTATATAACTCATATAACAAGTGACCCCAGGGTGGGGCCTCTTTTTAACCCAGGGGCATAATTTGAACAATTCTGTTAGAGTTCCACTAGGCAATGCTACATACCAAATATCAAAAGCCTGGGCCTTTCAGTTTCAGAAAAGAAGATTTTTAAAGTTTTCTCCTATATAAGTCTATGTAAAACTTGGGAACCCCGGTGCAGGGCCTCTTTTCACCCCAGGGGCACAATTTGAACAATCTTCATAGAGAACCACAAGGCAATGCTTCATAAAATATCAAAGGCCTAGGTCTAGTAGTTTCAGACAAGAAGATTTTTGAAGTTTTTTTCCTATTTAAGTCTATGTAAAACTTGGGACCCCAGGGGTGGGGCCTCTTTTCATCCCAGGGGCACAATTTGAACAATCGTCATAGAGGACCATTTGATGATGTCACATGCCAAATATCAAGGCCCTATACCTTGCAGTTTTGGACAAGAAGATTTTTAAAGTTTTTCATTTCGATTGCCACGGCAACCTGGATTCTGCATGGAATAAAACTATTTTAACAATTACGAAAGGGGACCACCCAAGGACCATTCCTGTGCATTTTGGTGTAATTTTGCCCAGTGGTTTTCAAGAAGATCTTTTTAGAAAATGTTGACGGACACACGACGGACGACTGACACCGCACGACGGACGATGGACGACAGGCATTGACTGGTCACAAAAGCTCACCATGAGCCCTTGGCTCAGGTGAGCTAAAATGGTGAGGGTAGAGGGGACAGAAAACTTTATGGCGAGAAACTAAATGAAGAAAATATTTTTGGTGGGAGTGGAAAAGGGACTGGACAGGGGACTAAGGTCCAGTGTAGACTGCTGCAGTCTGCATCAACACCTGCCTATATTCAAAGTTTTCAAGTCAATATCTTTAATATATTTTTAATTATGCTCTGGACAGGAAATATGATGGGCATATTTCACATTGACTTTGGCCAACCGCCCTGGTTCATGCACTCTACACATCGCCTCATCACAATCTACCTAAATGTCATCTAAATGTGGACAAGTGCTGCCCCCTACACCCCAAACACCTATTTGGACAAAATTGGAAGCGGACCTCGCAATGATACTTCTTGCCAAGTTTGATGAAGATCCATCAAGTAGTTAATGGAAAGGTTTTATTCAAAGGTGATTCTATCTTTAGTTCGGTGGGGCCTTATAAAGGACAAATTGTTTCAGAGAAGAAGATATTAAAGTAACAAGAGCTCAGCCAAGCTGGGCAACATACGCCCGAATGTTTATATCAGAGAAGGATAGAAGCAAAATTTAAAGGAGCATTTAAATTATACTAACAAATTTTATTGTTGTTTTTTCTTTTTTGGATGGGGCCGAAATGTAGATTGTTGCACTCTGTACATCGTCGTCATGTCCACCTGCCTATATTCCAAGTTTCAAGTCAATACCTATAACATCTGACCTCTGGTTCATGCACTCTCTACATCGTCTCATCATCACCTAACTACATCCCAAGTTTGAAGTCAACACCTTTAGTGGTTAATAAGTTATGTTCCAGACACAAAATAAAACATATCTTTAACCTCAAATAATGTCCTTCTGGTTCATAAGTTCTGCACATTGACTCATAGCCACCTACCTACAAGCCAAGTGAAAAGTCAATAATTAGCGCGTTTTTTCAGTTATCCTCTGGACATGAAAAACGATGGCCAGATTTGACCTTTTATCTCATTTTGTGACCTTGACATTTGACCTACAGAGCCAGCTCGAGGATCTGAATATTGTCTTATTGCCATCTACCTAAATGCCAAGTTTAAAGTAAATACATTTAATGGTTATTAAGTTATGCTCCGGAAACGAATTATGATGAACAGACTGACGGAGACGCATACGCAGTCACGTAATGCGTCTCGTGTTTCCAAAACAGCCTTATAAAAATCGGACAAGAAGTTTCATAGAACAATTTAATATAGGGAAAAGTAACATAGCGTAATAATTTGAACGACCTTGACAGAAGGTTACATAAGGACCTTTTGTGGGAAATTATTTTGAAATTTAGCCGGCAGTTTCATACAAGAAGAGTTTACATATAGGAAAAATAGACAACGCCCGCTGGGGGTCATGTCTTTAAGGAATCGGAGTAACTGAACAATTTTGGTAGATGATCACACAAAGACCATATGTGTGAAATTATGTCAAAATTGGACCTGCAGTTTCATACAAGAAGATTTCTAAAGTTTCTACTATATAGGACACATTTTTCTCACCCTTTGACATTCGACGCTATTTTGATGGTTCAAATGCTTGTTAAAACAAGTAGTCTAATTAGTTCAAATTAAACTAGATTTAAGAAAATAAAAATAGCAATATCGGAAATCTACAGAAGACGAATGTGAATTGGTCATTCTCAGATCTTCGTTTAGAAGATCAAGTACTTGAGTCAGATTGGGCTACAGTTGCAACAAAAAGTGAGATGAGCAGAATGCGTTTCATTGTTGATTTGTTTCTTTTTGGTTGAGCACAATTTTCTTTTAACAATGTTTCAGTTATGTAATGTCTGGAATTTAACCAAAACAGTGTTTCAGGATTCTTTACCAGTACTAACCTATTCTCCGCAAGTAACTGCCATTTTTCCATGTAAATCAGAGATGGAGGGCGAAATATTTTAAGTTCAATGCCTTCTAGAAAATCATGGAGAACATACACCCCGTCCAGGGATTGAACTCAAGTCCAAATGGTATGTAGTATGTGATCTCCCTATTGAGCTAAGCGGGCGGACCCGACTGCATTTCTATATTTCTATCTCATTTTCAAAGCTTGGTATAATATAAACTCTTACCGTCATTTCTATCATCTGAAAACCAACAGCCTGTCAAGTCGAGGCTTGTTAACTCATAATTGTGATAATCACACAATACTGAGTTGCCTTGTTTAAGTTCATCAAGTGTATGCATTGCATTTTCCCAAGAGGGTGCAGTGGGACATTTGAAGTGACATTCAACTTCACACTTTTTGAAAACCTTTTCAAAGAATTCGTCCATACGCTTTTTAACATCGAGACATATTTCTTTTGATGGTAAATTATCACTACATCTCACAATCCAAATCTGCACAACGTTATTACGGAAATGTACATATAGAATATGAGCGCTTCGTAGCCTAAATATCCCACAACCGCAATATATGTCTACGCGTTCTTCTCCAGTCTCGCGATTCTTTTCTCTACGAATATTCCATCTTGATACGCACTCTACAAGCAGTCTGTTGAAAATGGCCAGTGGAATAAACTTTGATTTTGTTGTATAGCATAACTTGCTGGTAAAGGTCGTCCCATCAGCGGAAAAATGACACTTCCTTTTCTTGATGTCCCCGAGCTTCAGCAAATCTTCTGACGGAGCTTGCTTGAGTATACAGGGAGCAAAATATGAATCTTGTTTCTGAAAAACGTTCAATGTTTTGACTTTGAATGTATGTCTTGGCAACCCAGCTGCATATTGTCTTAGGTTTCATAACTAGAAATATTTGCTTTTCTGCAGACTAAATAATACCCCCGTTACACCGCCTTCCTGTGCGAAAGATAGACCTGTTGTATAAATCTTATGTCAAAGGGGCCATACCTTCCCCAAAAATTGGTTGATTTTAGGTCGAGTATGAAGCAAGTTTTACAACTTACATTAATCACTCTCAAAACCCGATTCTTGATGGAAATCATCGCTACAAGGGTTTGAGAGAAGAGGCCAGTTTCCCTTTTAAAGAGAATTCCTATAGTTTTTTTCCTTTCATAGAATTTTTTTTAATTCACATATATGATAGGAAAATTTGTGCTGAAAACAATGAACAAATAAAAACAATAGGTCACCAGGCTTGTTTTTGTGAAAAAATGTTTTGAACACACCCACTGTTGCTGAAACTGCCAGCGATTTTTCAACATTTCATAATTTTCTGCTTTTTTATAAATACCAACCAAAATATACATCCAGGCAGCACAATACGGTTTTTTCTTTTTACAGATTTTATTATATACTTATTTGATATCATAGTCATATTTGTAATACTCTATCCTTACAATAATGGGTACAAATGAAAAAAATATTGTTTCATATTTACTTTTGTGAACTTTTTTCAATGAAAAATACCCATGGTGAAGAATATTTTTTTTTTAAATTTTGAAAAAACTCTTTCATAGAATTTTTTCTTTTTCTTCTTGTGTATAGATAATTGTATTGTGAGCACAAAAATGGCTAAAAATGTATGGGTCACCAGGCTAAATTTTATGTTAAGACCGCTAGAATACAACACCTGTTCGGACGGAAATGGCGCGAAGATGGCCAAATTGATTACATGTATGTCTGCTAAAAGTTAAAAAAAAAAGTTTTAAAAATTCTTAATTCTTTCTATAATTGAATACTAAATAATCTGAAAGGTGATATTGTCTTATCAGTACTAAGTCAATTATCTTACATTATATGAACAACACTGTCTTTGTACTAACATGCGATGTGAAAACACAACCACAAAAATAGCAAGATACCTGTCAGGCATGATACTTGTCAATACAACATAAACCAGTATCAACATTTGATTACTGATATAACTTATCAAAAATGTTATTTCATTCAAAATTCCTCATATTTAAGATTGTCTGTAACATGTTTCAACAAATGTTGACTTCAGTTCAGTTTTCCATAGAAAGTGTCGACTGCGCAGAAAGATGCGCATAAAAAACTATAGGAATTCCCTTTAATGCTGATTGCCAAGCAAAGGAGCTACTAGTACTATTTTCACGTCTTTAGTATGACGTGGCCGGGGATCGTATCCATGACCTCCTGCACTCGAAGCGGACGCTTTACCACAAGGCTATCGGCGCGGTAAGATCTTTGCTACCAAAACATACTTAACTAGTTACATGTGAATAATTTGCTAGTAATTAGTAGCCCCTTTAGAAACAATAACCAAAGCTACAGAATAAGTAAACTTAGTAACCAATATAGTGGGCCTTAAATGGACACACATGTGTAGAAGTGCACTCTATGTGCCAAGTCTACCTTAAAGGACGGAAACATAATACGTCCAGTTTCCTTTAATAGGCTAATAAAACATGTAAATCCATAGAGGTAAGTTCCAGTCCTTCATAAAATAAGAAAAATATAGACAGACTGTACGAAACCATAACATTTTGGGATAGTTTGGACCAGTATGAGAATTTCGTCTGTACAGGCGAAGGTGAAGGCCACAGCAATTTGGAATTCTGTTTTTAGAAAATTCTAAATTGCCGCCTTACAAAAAACTGTAATTTCCCTAATTTTAGTTATTCGTTTCGTTTTCACAGGTTTTAATCAATTACTAAATATATAAGTAATACTGATGATCAGTTGTAATCTATGTGGCTTTATCTGAACTAACTTAGTTTGTCCGTCCGTACGCAAAATGAATACGTAATGGTTTTATCTGATGCAAGACGAAACGATAAACAAAGGCATTACAAAATATCTCGATAATTGATATTTTGGCATGTTAAACACTTTTAACAAATAACCATGGTCAGTATTTTGTGTATTTCTATTAACAGCATATTCAAAATGGCCGTCAGCTACTTTATAATAAATTAAACTGAAACTGCAATTCTAAGTGGTTCCTGCATTCTGGTTCTTTAACAATAATCTTATTCGTAGCTTAAAGCTTGCGACTTATGGAAGCAAACAAAAATATTGAACTTGAATGTATTATTCTTTATCATTTTCATATCTTTCGTATATCATGTATAAATGAAGCAGTCACATGGAGATGCGGCACATATAAAATAATTACAAGCTAAAAGGAAAAAAATAATAGTAATGTATTGTCAAATGTATTTAAAATAAACAACTAAAAAGGTCCTTTTGCTACACAGTTGTCAATAAACAAGTGACCGGGTATTGCAGTGGCAAGAATGAAGTTCCCTACCGGTGAAAAAAATTAACATGACCTTCAATAGTGAACATGACCTTTGACCGACAACTTTGGGCCACGTACGCGACACATAGTTTAATCATTTCTGTGTAGTGCTAAAAATCCTTGAATGAAATTAAAAGTAATGGAACAGAAAAAAATTTTTACTTGACCTTGCATAGTGACCCTGACCTTTACTCGACAAGCATAGATCATGCGTTAACACATTGTCTCATTTGGAGGTACGTTTGGGTGTAGCACTAAGACAATCCATCAATGCATATAAAAGTAATGCAGCAGAAACAATTTTACGTGACATTCAGTAATGGAGATTTTGACCTTTGACCCACAAGCATAAGTCGTGTATGTACATAATTTACATATTACCCTCTATACACATACATAATTCTATAAACCTAGTATCAATACTTTTTAGTTATCGCATGATCCAGATTTGTGGACGGACGGACATAGTGCATTTTCTACAGTTCCCTCCGGTGTTCCACTGGTAGGGGACTTATAAGAATGAGTAACCGCATAGTTGTTTCCCTTATATAACTTACGTTAAATACAGTTCGTTCTAAAGAATGCTTAATACAAACTTTTGTTGAACCTCAATGACAAAATGATGTCGAACATAATGTTCCATTTTCAAAACTGGCATGCAAGACATGTAACAATATATCGTTAAAATGTTTTTAGTGAAAACGTTGGCTGCCAATTTTGTCCGAAATGATATCCAAAATACTCAATCTTTCCAGTTGCAAGAATCGTTTGGTGATAACTACCAAAACATGTCTTAAACTATGTATCTTAAAATCATTGTTTCTATGATTCTGCATGAAATTAGATTGGATGATCAAGACAGTACAGACACGCAACCATGTTTGAAAACATGTCAAATGATTAAATAGTGTTATAGAGACTAAAAACAAAATGCAACATATGAAAAACATATTCACATTCCGCCCATAACACTATAATTTTATTGAATTGAACGTCATATTCATGCAAGAACACGATCTCAAATTTCTGGACCAGCTCTATAGACTAGATATTTGTTTGTCATGTAAGCAGATTATATCTGTCTATTGGGCAAACAGTTGTCAAATTCAGTCTGTTAATCAGTAGCAAATATAGATTTTTTTTGCCCTTCAGTTTCTTATAAAAGGTCTGCCTACTATTTAACACTGGACAGCATTGATCACAATCCGTCCGGTCAAATTACAAAGGACTATTTCCATGGTTCAGGAATTATTTTGTTCCAGAATCTCTGAAGGCAACAGCAGGTATTTTCGCTCATTATACAGACGTACCTCCAACTGAGACAGATACTGCATGAATTGCAGTGCCTGCTTCAAATACATTCGTATTGTCATTATTTTACAAAAAAGCTACCACATCTGCAATGGTGAAACACGGAGTAGCTAATCAGCAAAGGGTTTCCAATATCTTCATCCCGCGCAGTTAACCGTTCTATGCCATTGCTAAATATATTCAATGCTCATGGCCTGATAGCCATGGTGAATACAGCATGTAATTATGTTCGGAGACCTCCATATCGAAATGGCAGAATTATGCTCAGGACACGAATAAAGACGGATAGACAGACAGACGGACGGACGCACGCACGAAATCGCCGTCACAAAATATGTCCCCTTTTTTTCAAAACTGGCGTATAAATATGATAAATAGACTTATCATTCACTTTCTCAGATCAAAATAAAATAAAACCAAAAATTACATTATATTTCTATATGCGAAAAACAATTTAAAGTTTTGCCAAAAAATAAAGATTTTACACTTACATCATGTTATGTACGGTCGGACGAACAGACATACAAATGTGAAAATTGACATATCTTCAGGTAAATGAATCTCCTGGCCATAGGAAGTAAGTATAAATAATTTTTCACACATATATGCATCAAAAATGAAATGAAAACTAAATCTAATTCAAATAATATTTTTAAATGGCGGCCATTTTGAATGTTGTAAAAATAGATTTCTGTACAGGTGTGACTTCGACATTTACAGCCAAAAGTTTCTACTGTTCAAAACTACCGCTGTGCTTTTGTCCAGCCCGCCTAGATCTTTCAAATGTTAAAACACAGTAATTTTGAACTTATACTTGTTCAACAAGTTACTAGCATTAATAACTAAGCCAAGATTGTCCTTCAGTTAAATCTAAAGCAGCATTCTTTTTAACAACTAAATATTTCTGAAAATAACTGGAATACAGAATTTACAAAATAAGTAGTGATATACGAGTGACAAAAACAACCTATATGAATTCTCGAAAGTGGCTTTTAGGCGAAGTATTTAAATCGGGCACACACAAATCCACTAAAATCGTTTCATAGAATAAAACGTGTAATATCTTTATTTACGCCCGGAAAAATGTTTATATTTGACATCATCACAAAGGTATCAGTTTTGTGAAATTTGAAATAATTACAATAAAATCGTTTAGTGTTATTATGTCTACTATTCGTGCGTTGTTTATCAAAGGTTTCGCGGTTTCAGATCATAAAATTCTGGCAGCCCAATAGATCTATAGATGGGCTAACAGTTGATATGAGAAGAGAAATAAACCCAAAATCTTTTGAGGAATTGGGCATCGTAAAGAAAGGAAACGTGGTTTCCTAATAAAAAATCAAATTTACAAAATCGTCATGTCTGGGAATGAATGAATGCCAAGAAAAGCCCTTTCAGCAATTATTCCATGAAAGATATATTAAATTAACTGTAGATGTAAATATCTATTACCAAAATTAAAATAATTTCATTTACCTCTCTGTCCTTGACGATCAATCCAAACTTTTCCATATATTCTAACAGTAGTGTTCTTTCTGACATCGTCATGCCTTTCCAACATGTGTCTAAGAAAAAAACTGATGTTTTAAACTCTTTTTAATTTCTATTTAGAACAAGTTCTCTACGAATATATCACTCAGTCATGCACTTTCATACATTGACAATTCTATTTTGCTTACATAATATAAACTGGCTTTTATTTATTGGGCACCATATTTTATTGTTTTATATGGAAAAAATCCCAATACATACCAATCAAGTCTTTTTTCAGTATTGCTGTTTCATTAAACTGCTGCCATATTTCAAATGTTTCTGAATCTTCATTAGGCATAAACTCTTCTGCTGTAATTAATTCTTTGAAGGCATCAATCAACCACTGAGGGTCTAGCAGAATATAGTCTTTCAGACTGTTTTCACTGCAATGAAACAAATTCTCATCCTTAATATGGCAAATATATACACTCAACCAGTGTTAAAGACCACCTCTGAACAGAGACCACATGGCTCAAAAGACCACAGGTTTTGTTTCCAATTTTAACATGTACAGTGTATTTTAATCTGTGAATAGTGAATAAAGACCACATCCCAATAAACACCACATTCTGGTTCTCCCAAGGGCCTGACTTTACTTAAATATATGTACATTTGTATATTTAAACGACTGGGATTTATAGGACAACCTGTGTAAAGTACCAATGACATACAGTGAGCATTTTAATGTAAATCTATAATTTATCATTAAATGACTCATAGCCCTAAACCATTGTTAAGACAATGAAATATTTTTCTCAGTATACTACGGTGTTCCGTTTGGACAATCGTGACATTTTAGTGAATCCTTAACCGTGATGTACGATGGTACGATGACGAAAATGCGATGATGCGATGGCACGATGATGAAACAACGATGGTACGATGGTGAAAACGCGATGGCACAATGATGAAATCGCGATGATGCGATGGTACGATGGTGAAATGCCGATGTAATCTCGCGTTTTCGTCATCGTACCATCGCGTTTTCACCATCGTATTATCGTACCATCGTGTTTTCATCATCGTGCCATCGCGTTTTCACCATCGTGTTTTCATCATCGTATCGTCGCGTTTTCACCATCGTGTCGTCGCATTTTCACCATCGTACCATCGCGTTTTCACCATCGTACCATCGAGTTATCACCATCGTACCATCGCATTTTCACCATCGTACCATCGCCTTCCGGTGGTCATGCGCAGTGGTACATTATATGTGTCAGTAATATACAGGCTTGATACAATCTCATTTCCACATTGCACTATGCGTAGTATGCATTCTAAGAAGAATAAGCTGAGTTTGAATAATATCATGTGACTATTACACCCAGCTTTTTATTTACTTCCATGCATACATAAAATACAAAGGACGTGGCCTTGATGATTTTGCACAGGTTTAATGAACGGAGCACTGAACATTTTGTAAACTGACATTTTGCAAAACAGCAGAATCTAAATGGTAAATTTCTTCTCGCAAGATACATTGAGATACATTCATCTATTGTTGACAAAAAATACAAGTGCACGGAACTACGCATTTCAAACCGGAAGGCGTTGGTACGATGGTGAAAACGCGATGGTACGATGGTGAAACCGGCAAGGTACGATGGTGATAACGCGATGGCACGATGGTGAAAACGCGATGGTACGACGGTGATAACGCGATAGCACGATGGTGAAAACGCGATGGTACGATGGTGATAACGCGATGGCACGATGGTGAAGTACTTTAACAAGTACAGTGATGACATATTGTGAGACTTTCACAGCTTTTGATCTCAGCTAAACTGCGTTCAGGATGTGCTATTATATGTAGATAATCCGGCGTTCTACGTCATCATTTTACCTAAATGTCTTCCCTGAAACTATAGTTCAGAACTAGAAACTGCTTTTGTAAAAAAAGCGCATGTCTCCCCCAATGCAAAGTCCTATAGGCAAGAAGTCAATAGGGGTCAGGAGCGAAAGTCAAAGAGACATTGATGGTTGGCTGCAATAGGGATCATCTACTTGGCATGTCCAGTCATCCCGCTAAGTTTTAACTCTTTTGGCCTAGTTGATTGGATCAAAAATGTGGTCTCTTAAGTGTAAACAAGCATTTTCTTCAATTTGACCTAGTGACCTAGTTTTTGAGCTAAGATGACCTACATTCGAATCTGACCTAGATTTGATCAAGGCAATCATTCTGACTAAATTTCATCAATCTTGATTAAAAAATACAGCCTCTATCGCATACAAAACGTTTTTCTTTGATATATCCTAGCGACCTAGTTTTTGACCCCAGATGACCCATACTTAAACTTGTCCTTTATTTCATCAAGGCTAGCATTCTGACCAAATTTCATGAAGATCAATTGAAAAATACAGTCTCTATTGCATATACAAAGGTTTTTCTTTGATTTGACCTAGTGACCTAGTTTTTGACCACAGATGACCCATATTCTAACTTGACCTAGATTTCGTCAAGGCAATCATTCTGACTAAATTTTATGTGAACCCAGTGTAAAATGCAGCCTCTATTGCATACACAATGTTTTTCTTTAATTTGACCGGGTGACCTAGTTTTTTATCCCATATGACCCATATTCAAACTCCATCTAGATATCAAATAGACAAACATTCTGACCAAAATTCATGAAGATCAATTGAAAAATACAGCCTCTAACGCATACACAAGGTTTTTCTTTGATTTGACCTAGTGACCTAGTTTTTGACCCCAGATGACCCATTTTCAAAACTGGCCTAGATTTCATCAAGATTATCATTCTGACAAAATTTCATGAAGATCAGTTGAAAAATACAGCCTCTATCGCACACACAAGGTTTTTCTTTGATTTGATCTAGTGACCTACTTTTTAACCCCAGATAACCTATTTTCAAACTCGGCCTAGATTTCATCAAGGTAATCATTCTGACAAAATTCATGAAGATAAAATGAAAAATACAGCTTCTATCGCATACACAAAGTTTTTCCTTGATTTGACCTAGTGACCTAGTTTTTGACCCAGGGTGACCCATTTTCGAACTTGACCTAGATTTCATCAAGGTTATCATTCTGACAAAATTTCATGAAGATCAACTGAAAAATACAGCCTCTATCGCATACACAAGGTTTTTCCTTGATTTGACCTAGTGACCTACTTTTTGACCCCAGATGACCCATTTTCAAACTCGGCCTAGACTTTATCAAGGATATCATTCTGACCAAAATTCATGAAGATAAAATGAAAAATACAGCCTCTATCGCATACACAAGGTTTTTCCTTAATTTGACCTAGTGACCTAGTTTTTGACCCCGGGTGACCCATTTTCGAACTGGTCCTAGATTTTATCAAGGGAATCATTCTGACAAAATTTCATGAAGATCAATTGAAAAATACAGCCTCTATCGCATACACAAGGTTTTTCCTTGATTTGACCTAGTGACCTAGTTTTTGACCCCAGATGACCCATTTTCGAACTCGGCCTAGATTTCATCAAGGTAATCATTCTGACCAAGAGGGCCATGAAGGCCCTGTATCGCTCACCTGACCTATTGACCTAAAGATCATCAACATTAACATTCTGACCAAGTTTCATTAAAATATGGTCATAAATGTGGCCTCTAGAGTGTTAACTAGCTTTTGATTTGATTTGACCTGGTGACCTAGTTTTTGATCCCACATGACCCAGATTCGAACTTGACCTGAAGATTATCAAGGTCAACATTCTGACAAAGTGTCATTAAGATGCAGTCATAAATGTGGCCTCTATAGAGTGTTCACAAGCTTTTCCTTTGATTTGACCTGGTGACCTAGTTTTTGACCCCACATGACCCAGATTTAATTTTGACCTTAAGATCATCAACATTAACATTCTGACCAAGTTTCATTAAGATACGATCATAAATGTGGCTTATACAGTGTTAACTAGCTTTTCCTTTGATTTGACCTAGTGACCTAGTTTTTGGTCCCTTCTGACCCAGATTGAAAGCTGACCTAAAGATTGTCAAGATTAACATTCTGACCAAGTTTCATTAAGATATGATCATAATTGTGGCCTCTAAAGTGCTAACTAACTTTTCATTTGATTTGGCCCGGTGACCTAGTTTTGGACCCCACATGACCCAGATTCAAACTGGACCTAAATATCATCAAGATTAACATTCTGACTCAGTTTGATGAAGATACAGTCATAAATGTGGCCTCTAGAGTGTTAACAAGCTTTTCCTTTGATTTGACCTGATGACCTAGTTTTTGACCCCAGATGACCCAATATTAAACTCGTCCAAGTTTTTATTGAGGGTAACATTCTGACCAAGTTTCATTAAGATTGGGCTAAAACTGTGCACTCTAGAGTGTTAACAAGCTTTTCCTTTGGTTTGACCTGGTGACCTAGTTTTTGAACCCAGATGACCCAATATCAAATTCGTCCAAGATTTTATTGAGGGTAACATTCTGACCAAGTTTAATTAAGATTGGGTCAAAATTGTGACCTATAGAAATTTAACAAGCTTTTCCTTTGATTTGTCCTGGTGACCTAGTTTTTGACCCCAGATAACCCAATATCAAACTCGTCCAAGATTTTATTGAGGGTAACATTCTGTTTCATTAAGATAGGGCCAAAATTGTGACCTCTAGAGTGTTAACAGTCAAATTGTTGACGACGGACGGACGGACGGACGGACGACGGACACAGGGCGATCACAAAAGCTCGTGCTCAGGTGAGCTAAAAAGGATCTGCCAAATAAAAACAAGAGCACTGCAATGCAGTGCAATATACACAAAGCAGTCATATTTGACCTTTGACCCCTAAGTGTGACCTTGACCTTGAAGCAAGTCATCCGAAAAATGCGCTCTGCACGTTGTCTGAGTGTGGTGAACATTTGTGCCAAGTTTCTTTCAAATCCTTCAAGCAGTTCAAAATTTAGAGCGGACACAAAACAAACTGATATGACCTTTGACCCCTAAGTGTGACCTTGACCTTGAAGTAACACATCCAAAACATGCGCTCTGCACGTTGTCTCGGTCTGGTAAACATTTGTGTCAAGTTTCTTTGAAATCCTTCAAGGGGTTCAAGAGTTACAGAGCGGACACGAAATTGCTAATGGACGGACAGACAGACTGACTTCGGGACCAAAACATAATACGTCCCTTCGGGTGTATAAAAATAGACTTCGGTTTGCGTACCTTTTCGCCAATCTCCGTATCAAACCAGTTGTACCCGATTAGGAATGATTAGAAGCAACCACTTTCTACGGCTGTCAAACAACACTTTAAAACTACATTCATAATACAATCTGCAGGAAAATCTAATGGAAAAATAGCACGCAACAAAGCAAATAATAGCAAACACAGTTTGTGAAACCTTACTTGAAATATATAAAACTTCCAACTTCGTGAAAAAATTTCAAGAACACAGCCACCTCTTTTTCATCAAGTTTGAAAGGTAATTCTTCGTTGCACTTTGAGAAATCTGTTTCTTTATTTAATATCTAATGAAATATAAATTACATATAAACAAAAATAGTACAGTGAGATCAATTCTCCACATAAAATCACAATACAAAGAAAACTATCAAGGCTGTATGAATACAGGTTTATGAATTATGTTGTATGAATATATTACTTTATCAAAGAAAGAGCTATTTCCCTTATCAAAATTGTGTTTTCATAATGATTGGTCAGAAACATCAGTCTAAGAAATTTAGTTTTAAACCAAATTATCACTGAGAATTACTGAAAATAATATTATGTTTGAATATATAAATTATAAATGACATGAAATGTCTGAAAAAGAAGTTTTATATATCTGAAACAGAATAAGCAAGTAAAAAACCTTTATTCCCTGTTCTTTTTTCTTATTAAGGGCTTCCTCCAGCAGCAAAAATTTTGTAGGTATAAGGTCACCAATATAGCTTTGTTTTTTAGAAATTTCCAAAATTTCCCTTTTAAGCTCTTCAAATTGACCAGACGTGTCTACGGTAAAGGTGTTGTCAATCATGAAATGCTTTAAAATGTGGTATTTTGCTTCACCGTCACCCAATTTCGTCCTCAGTGGGCGAAAATACTTTTTCTCCAAGTCGGTTTTCCCCATCTAAAATAAACAGAAATAACTTTATCTCCCTTTTGTTACAATTTTAAAAGAAATAAATGAAAGTGTCTATTTCAGCTTGGCACTATTTTTTTTTTTTTCCAAATAGCAAATTCTAACCAAAGTTTCCCTAAGTTCTACGGAAGAGTGAATTCATATGCAGTATCTGCCCAAGCATAAAGAGATGTTTTAGGACTTGAACACTAAAACTAGAGATCGTTTTTCATCTCTGAAAATCTCTGAACCACAACATTTGAAAAATAAACACAATAAAGCATGGCATTCATCAGTCCTGTTAAGTTTCTTGGAATTCCAACCAGTGGTGTGCGAGAAGAAGCAAGCACAGACATTAATGAACTTGGCAAATCAAGGGTCATAACTGAGCTGAAAAACACTGAAGTGGAACACCCGGACAATATGCATAACTAAGCTTTGTACTGATAATACCTGTAAGCTTTAGTGAAAAATGTCCAAAGGTGTAACAGAAGTTGCCAAAACATCATAAAAGTTGACAAATAACGAGTCAAAACACACTAGGTAACCGCATATGTCCGGCGCTTGATTGATTTTACCGGGGTAAATATTCTCATTTTGGTCTATAAAAACAAATATTCGGTAAATTCGCCTCTCTTCCCTTATCTGTAAAGACTGAAGTTTCCAAAGCCTAATTTAAATCTTGAGAAGATAACATTTTATGGCAAAACGGAAAAGTTTAATGTAAAACTCTACGCTTATCTCGGCAGTTATAAAGTTTATGGCCATATTTGTTTGAAAATATTGCAAAACAAAGATTATTTCTTTATCGAATATATTTATCAATCATTCCCCTGTCATCCTTCTAAACTATAATTCAAAATCGATCGCTGTTTAAGTGTAAATTTTAAAGTTTGAAATACACCATATATACGAAACAAGAGGGTCATGATGACCCTGGATCGCGCACCTGGTAATATGATTTACATGTTTCAAATGCCAAACTGATGCTAAAATATTAAGTAGGTCAGTAGATCACATTCAAGGTCACTGAAGGTCAGTTTTAAGATCTGGTACAAATGTTCAAAAAAGCTAATTTTGGCCCTTTCAGGGGCCGTAACTCTGGAATCCGTTATGGGATCTGGTCGGTTCAAGAAAGGAATCAAGATCTTATGGTGACACAAGTTTTGTGCAAGTTTGATTAAAATCAAATCATAAATGAAGCTGCTATTGTGCAGACAAGGTCAAACAATCTAATTTTGCCTCTTTTAGGGGCCATAACTCTAGAACCCATTATGGGATCTGGTCGGTTCAAGAAATGAACCGAGATCTTACGATGACACAATCTTACGATGACACAAGTTTTCTGCAAATTTAATTAAATTCAAATCATAAATGAAGCTGCTATTGTGCAGACAAGGTCAAAATAGCTTATTTTGGCCCTTACAGGGGCCATAACTCTGGAACCCATGACGAAATCTGGCCAGTTCAAGAAAGGAACCAAGATCTTACAGTGATACAAGTTGTGTGCAAGTTTGGTAAAAATAATCAAATAATAAATGAAGCTGCTATTGTGCAGAAAAGGTCAAAATAGCTAATTTTGGCCCTTCAGGGGCCATAACTCTGGAACCCATTATGGCATCTTGCCAGTTCAAGAAAGGAACTAAGATCTTATGGTGATACAAGTTGTGTGCAAGTTTGGTTAAAATAAAATCATAAATGAAACCACTATCGTGCAGACAAGAAATTGTTGACGCACAAAAATAGCAAATTCTGACCCTTTAAGGGGCAATAACTCTAGAATCCATGATGGGATCTGGCCAGTTTTCGAAAGGAACTGAGATATCATGCCAATACAAGTTTTGTACAAGTTTGTTCAAAATAGCTTGCAAAATGTGGTCTCTATCTTGTTCACAAGAAATTATTGACGGACGGACGGACGGACGGACGGACGAAGGGTGATCACAAAAGCTCACCCTGTCACTATGTGACAGGTGAGCTAACAAAAAAAGGAACACAGTGGGGCACAGCCTTGGAACGGTCTGTGACAAAAACACCACTGGGGAACTTACACCAAGTTTAGTGAAGATTCACATGTGATTTTTGAGAAGGTCCTTTAAAGGTGTTTTTTTTTCTATTTTAGCTCTGGCAATTTCTTAAAGGGGCCAAGCTGAACCACTGGAGTAATAATGCCAGGATGCTACTGACCAAGTTCATTGTAATTCTTACCATTAGTTGCAGAGTAGGAGATGTTTAAGTAAAAATGTTGACGCGGGACGACGAACGTAACGTATTGAAAGTAAAGGACTTCAAACTTCTGACTGCATTTTACCGTTTCGATAAGTATTTGTTGATGGTTATTAACTTTAAATGCACTCTACAATTGAAAATATAATAATTGTACTGATACATCTACGTGTGGTAAATGGTAGCTTACCCGGTATTTTGTTTCATCGATTTTTTGTCTTTTTGCATACTTATCAGCAAATGTTCCAACAAGTAGAACTGGTGGCTCGCCTTTTTTCTCTGATTTACAAAACTCGTGTATAGAATTAAGCCAAAACCTTGCAAAATCTAAAATAAAAAAGAACATTAAATTTTGTTGAATTGATATCCTACACAAAATTCTATTTGACAGTAGAATGTCAGAATATAAATTACAGATTTTTTATTACTTTTTATTACTAGTAAATCATATATAATGCATGACACATTAATTTCTTTACTCTATTGCGTTTTATACAATCAACATTGTGGGTAGGGTAGCGGAGATTGAATCAAAGGCTTGAAGGGCCTGAGAGTCGGCTAATGATTGATGTACTGGTAGTATAGTCTACCAGTTTCAGTTTGGTTTTAGTTTTTTTTCCCAACTGAACAGAGATTTTGTTACAATAGATGAAATGGACATTCAATCGATGCCTAGTAAAACTTTGATTGACATTATACAAGTATTTAAACCCAATATATTTCTCTAAAATTGAAGAGTGGTTCCCAAAAATAAAAATGTTGAAAGTACAAACTACAATTTGACAGGTGACACTAAGATACTGCCCATGACTATAAATATTTTTCCAGTAAACATTTGCCTCCGGCATTACCAAAACAGGCAATTATCGGCTGGTATATATTCGCACATGATAAAATTTGAATATGAAAATTTATATATTGAAATTTTATAGCGCGGATTGCCACATACAACTTGTAACGGATGGACGAAAGAACTGTTCAGATATTTTACAGATAAGGGGCCTGGCAATAACCGTGTCACACGCTAGGTATTGTTCAATCATATTACAAGGGATGTGAATTTAAAGTATACTTACTTTTGCGTTTAAAGATATGTAAATGTTGCTGAGTGTCAATATATAGTGTCATGAATGTTTACACTGACAGGAAAATTGCGCATTCGAAACTAAGAAGTTACTTGGACTAGCTACCAATTTCGGAAAAGATAACCAATATTAATAAATGCAGTTCTTTTTTAGTTAAAACCATCATTTATTCTATTTCAGACCTGTTAACCCCTTCAAAACCATGTCAGTAGTCCCCAAGTCTAATTACTTTCAATTATCCGTTTTGATTCATGTAGACAGACAGGCCCAGACTGGGCTGAAAAAATGTTTGAGCCATTTTTACGTGGTCGGTAGCAGGGTGGGTGTGGGGAGGGGTGTTCCTTCCCGCTTTGAACTGCAGTCAGATTTTGAAATGGGCATTGTGGCAGGTGGTAAAAGGGCAAATGTATCAAACTGTAAAGTGGCAATATGGGGGTAGGGTGTGGGAGGATACCCCCTCCTGCAAGTAGGGTTTGGGGTATCACCACAAGGAAATTTTGAAAATGTAGACTCTTGATACAGCCTTTGGTGCGATTTCTAACTGAACATTTTATGTTTCAATTTCTAAATATTACCTAGATTCTTTTTAGTATTACAATATTCAAAGTATGAATGACTGTCACTTCATATTTTTACTTTCAGGTCATGCCTCAGCACTAGAATATAAGTCTGATATTGATTCTATGTATGTATTATAAAAATAAATTCTAGAATCATTTCTGTTACAATAATATCTATCATGTCTGTTACTTTAATGTTTAAATTTCATAACACAGCTCGATATTTACCCAAAATATTATATCCGGATATGATTACACTTTCTTTTATACCGCCAAAATCTCCAGTTTCAACAATATGATTTTACCTAGTGACCTAGTTTTTGACCTAGATAATCCAGTTTTGAACTTGACCTTAACTACATACAGAGACATACATTCTGATAAAGCTTTATAAATAAACCAATAACAAAATTGGACTTCTAGATTGTTTGTTTTATGATTTGACCTAGTGACTAAGTTTAACTCCTCATGTAACCTAATTTTGAATCCGACTTAGATTTGAAAAAGACAAACATTCTAACAGAGTTTCATAAATGTCAAGTAGTAAATATGGCCTCTAGAGTGTTAATAATGTTTTTTCTGACCTAATGTTTTATTTGACCTAGTCACCTAGTTTAAGACCTTCTGTCACCAAGTTTTAAACTTGATCTAGATTTTACAAAAACACACATTCTGACAAAGATTTATGATGATCTATAAGAAAATGTGGCCTCTAGTGTGTTGAGGTATTTCTATGACTTAACCTATTGACTCAGGTTTTACCCCTGGCAACCAAGTTTTAATCATTCTCAGAATGTTTCAGTAAGATCAAGCAGAAAATGTAGCCTCTATTGTGTTAACAGCCTTTATCTATGATTTGACCTAGTGATCTAATTTTAAATCTCAGGTAAACCAGTTTTACAGTTATCCTATTATACAGAGAAACTCTTCTTACAAATTCTCATGAAGATGAGGAACAAAACGTGGTATCTAGAATGTTAACAAAGTTTTCCTATAAAAATGACCCAGTGACCTAGTTTTTTACCCTAGATGACCCAGTAAAAGATTCCACCGGGACTTTATTAAGAGTAATATTCTGAAGAAGTACCACCAATATTTGGCTAGAATTGTGATTTCTAGAGTGCTAAAAGTTACATTATTAGTACAAATGATGGACAAAAGACATAGAGTGACCACAATAGCTCACAGTGAGCATATTGTGCTCAGGTGAGCTAGAAACCCTATTCTGTGACTTCCAAATGTGCCTTTAACCTTCTAGCTAGAAGTTTGGTTGTTGCATATGACCACATTACAAATGATATCATTTTGGGAAACATTAGAATCCCTTGATGGTTGGCAAAGTTATTGACCGGACAGGAAAAAAAGCTTTTGAACTCTGACCTCTGAATGTCATCTTGACCTTTGAGCTAGGGGTTTGTGTGTTGCAAACAACCAGGTGTCTCATTATTGGGAAATTTTGTGCCAAGTAATACTGAAATCCTTTCAAGGACGACAAAGCTATGGACCTGAAAGGAAAAAAACTATTGACATTTGACCTCTCAGTGTGACCTTGACTTTTTAGCTAGTGGTCAAGATTGTTAAGATTGATACCTTGTCTGATTTTGGTAAAAATGTGTGTGCAAAAAATTATTTTATAATCCCTCGATGGTTGGCTAAATTCTGGACCAGACACGAAACAGACCATGTTTATACCATGTTAACATTTGACCTCCAACTGTGACCTTGCCCTTTAGGCTAAGTTGTGCATGACTCGTTATCTAATTATAGGAAACACTTGTACAAAGTATTTAAAATATCTTGGTGAATTGTTGAATTCAGAAAAGAAGTCCTGTTGGCATTTGACTTTCAAGTGTGCCTAGACCTTAGAGTTTTGCGCCTCATTCTTGAGAGCGTTTGTGCCAAGCAATATTAAAATCCCTTGACGGATGATAAAAGTGTGGACCGGACACGATATGCTGACACACGGAAAGACGGTCGGGCGCAAATCATATAGTGTTTCCACTAAAGTACGTTGTGATAAGTTGAAATTAAAGAACTCACCTACAAACTGTAACTTCCGTCCACCCGTTGAGTCCTCGAAACATGTATCATCAACTTCATCACTTATATCTTTGGACATATCTGTGACAATGAGGTATATTGCCCTTCTTGTGAGGAACACCTGATGGGTGTTATAGAAAGCATACTGCCCAGCAAAGTCCCACACTGAAATGTTTGTTTTGTTTGTGTTGCCTTCTAGGTCTTTTGGCGTGTTTTGCACCAGCCTCTTTAAACAGAAATTATATCTTTTGTTGTGGTCAACATTTTAAAGATAAAAGGAAAGTTATATAAATTGCAAACATACCTAAAGGGTTTCTGTGGTTGTGTGATAGGTGTCAATGACTTGTGTCACTTGCTCTTCACCTCTGATGGTTTCAGCCCTGCTCAGTTCAAGCTGGTCAGTTTATCACAAGAGGATTTAATCTATAATTAAATGTCACAATCAAACACACGGGCCTCAATTTATTTATAGTAGAAAAACATCATCTTTCTGTAAATGCTGAGATATTGAGGTAAATGTCCGATTTCACGTTTAGTACCCTTGCATGATTTTTGGATTTGATAACTTC